>NC_136065.1:2093233125-2093385453 GCF_964261635.1 Lissotriton helveticus | reverse complement strand
GTGAGAGTGTGTGTGGGTGTGGGTGTGACTGAGATAGTATGTGTAGGACAGAAAGTGCACGTGAGAGAAACAGATGGCTAGAGAGTGTGTGAGACAAAAAGAGTGAAAGTTTAAGAGGGATACTGTTTGAGAGAAACGATGTGTAGCAGAGAACCCAATAAATCGTTTGTTGTGACTATTCGAGAAAGTCGGAGTGCATTAATCGATGAATGAATCAATGAATGATGGTTGGAGCTTATGGAGCGCTACGTTACCCAGGGGTATCCTGGCTCAGGAAGCAACTAAGACACGAGGAACCTTTTCAGACAGAAACCAGGTGGGACCCGAGTCCAGCAGCTCCAGGGGGAGGCAGCACCGACTGGGGCCCAGGTACGTGCGGGGGCGAGAACAACAAACAGGTAATGCAGGGGCGACTTAAGATAAAGAACTGAGTGTGGGAGTAGGGGCATTTTGCGATGCAGGGCGCGCTACGACATTCGTTTTATTAATTAAATTGTTTACTTACTTCCAATTATCCATATTCCGTTTTTTAGCACCCCCCACCCTGCCCCTCCCCCGCCCCGCCTTTCTGCCCCACCGAAACTCCCTCCACGGGCCGTGGCTGCTCACAGGGGTTCGGACTGAATTCATTTCAAGCAAGAACCTGATGGAGTTTGGAAAACGGGACAGAAAGGGAGGTCCAGAGATTGAAGCCGAATTATGCGAAAGCAGCCCCGCTCGGGAGGACTGGAGCCCAGTGAGAAGAAACCAGGGAGGTCCCAAGGACTAAGCAATGCTGGGGTTCAGTGGGGTGGACATGGCTGCATGGACCCCCGTCGGCTCCTTCCAAGCAGAGGATGGCAAGATTCTCTTGGTGGTTTCAATAAAAGAAAACGATAGCTCATTTTGTTGCTCTGAGGGATGAAAGATTATGCGTCCTCAAACAGCACCCCAAGAACAAGAACCTTAGAGGCCACACTGGGTGAGATTGTTCGAGATTTAAGGAGTGACATTTTAAAAGCTTTTGTCTCTTCTGCATAAGGTGTACAAATGTATTTTAAATCTAGAATGAAAGATAACCTGGTGTCACAATTAGGATATGCATTCACACACTCACAATGGCCGCAGCTCAAGCGGTACACCTCTATTAAACACCATTTGTTCACTCAAACATCTCTAACATATTGGAGATTTAAATAAAAAATATATATTGGTGTTGAAATGGGGGAATCATGTACACAAGAAAAAAATGAAATTTGAAGATGGCCTGAGGAGCACTTATTAATATTGTAAAAATTACAGCAACACAAGTTTTTTCAGCACTTTGTGGATTACTCCAGGTCAGCTTTGAGGTGGAGGTTAAGCGGTGGGTGTTCCAGGTGGACTGATGCAGAGCTCGGCCACCAAAATGTATGCATCTGACCAGGTAGATTTCGAGTCACTACGGATAACCTACCTGAGGCATCAGGAGGGTGATATGGTTAGGGTTGGATGCAGGGGCGCAACTAGACCCGAACTTCAGGAGGGCTAACACACCCACCCAGGGCTGGCCCTAGTACTGGTTGCACACGGTTCAACAGTCTTTTTTGGCTCCCCCTCCCCCATTTCATTCTTTTCCATAAATTCCCTCACTACCACTCACCAACACTGTACCTCATCTCTCTACAGCACCTTTCTGACATACATTTCATTTTTTTTATTAGCTCTACTCATAGTTTAATCACAGTGAATTCTGTGATCTACATGGTACGCATTCTTTGTAGCAGGCACATTAACCCTCTGCGCTGTGTGGGTGGTAGGAGTGCCCATGTGGGTGAACGGAGACCGATACAAGATTGTGAGAGATGGGTAAGAGGGGTGAGTGAGGGGACTATATGAATTTGGGTGTAGATGCAAGTGCAAAGTGGGATGAATTGATGAATGGTTAGTGATGGGCTTGTTTGAGTGAGACTGCAGATTGAGCAGTGAGGGGGACAGGTGAGTGAAGGGCCACATGAGTGCAAGGTGAGTAGTGCGCTCGTATGACTGCAGGGTGAGATACAGGGTGAACAGCATAAGTGCATTGTGAGTGCAGAGTGATCACTGTATGTGCAGGGTGCGCGGGTGAATGGTGTGAGTGCATGGTGATCAATGTGAGTGCATTGTGATCGCTGTGAGTGCAGGGTGAGCGTGATAGTGATGGGCGAGAATGAGGAGTGAGTGGTCTGAATGCAGGGCGCATTCCCAGACACTTGAAGTAACTCAGCATGTTATTGACGGTGGCGTAGGGTTTCAGATATAAGTTAAACTATTGCTATTATGGCATTAATCTGGGATCAAGGGTGGAGGAAATAAATAATGTTCTGATCCTGCAACTAACTTCCAGTGGTATGATTAGGGTTGCCAGCTCATTATTTCGATGTCCCAGACAGTGCATAAATCACCTAAAGTCGTATTTTCAGCACTCAACTGTGCATACTTCGAACAGCAAATATAAATACAAAGCACTTTTAATTGTGTTCTTGGGCTGCCTGAGTGATCCACAACTGATAATTAAAGGGAACAAAGACAGAATAGTCACATTACAAATGAATACATACTTTTTTTTATTTATAACACTATTTAGTGTCAAGACAAGATATTTGCAGGCTCTTTAAACAACACGTGGCTGGCATTTTTCTTTTGGCAACTCTACTTTATATTCCTTTTAATGAAATGCATTCTCACACTATGGTAGTAACTGCAAAATACAAATGTAAGCAATAAGCAGAGTGGGGGCCAGGGGGTACTGGAACCAGAAAAAAAACTAAGCCTCGATAACCTGTTTAAAGACCATTTACATATTTACATAACTTTGTAAAGACCTGTGAACAACTCGGGCGTACCAGAGATAAGACTCCAGACACTACCCAGCCGCGCCCGCAGCAGCCCAGGCTGAGACACACGACCGGGGGTTGGGGGAGCTGAAGCCCTTTTAGCCCTATGGGCGTTGCGCGCCTGGTTGGATGGGAATAGGTAGCGGGGCATCCATGATTCAGAAGACAATTGCCTTGTAGACTAAAGAGAGGATTTTATTGTTAACTGTATGCTTACCTTGACAGGAGGACAGTGAAGAACCTACAGGCCTCGGCTGGTGTAATCACCACACTTCAATCCTAGTTAGAAATCGGTGCAGCTGTCAGGTTTGCTAAACACATTTTGGGGGCTTTCAGAAAGTTTACCCAGATGCTTTCCGTCCGTTACTCACGATTGGCTTTGTGGTTTGTAACTCAAATTTTCTAGCTTTCTATTTGCTGCCTTTATTTACTTCAGGGTGTCCAGCTTGAGTTCGCCCCACATTGCCAAAACCTTGTTTACTGTACTCTTCCACAAACCTTTGAGGACATTTGTACACATTATCCTATGTGTGCAGTTAAACCATATTTCAGTGCAAATGTAATGGTTATTTCAATTGAAAATGTGTTGTCTGTAATGGCAGTGCATTACCACAACATGTATACTCCACTCTGCGCCACTCCACTCTATAACACGTCACTCTATGAAATGCCATTCCACTACACCCCTCTACTCTAAGATCCTCTGCAACACGCCATGTCACTCCACATTGCTCCACATCACTTACTCCACTCCACTCTACCCCTTCCAATCTAACCCACTCCAATCTGCTATATTCTACACCAATCTACTTCACTGCATCAAATCTGCCTAACTCCATTAGTCTATCCCACTCCAATCTACCCCACCTCAATGTACCCACCCACTCCAACCTACCCTACTCTAATCTACCTCACTTTAGTCCACCCCACTCCAACCCTATCTACCTCACTCCACTCTACTACGATCCAATCTACCCCACTCCACTATAATCTACATCACTTCAATCTACTGTTCTCTAACCCAATCTACCCCACTCCACTCTGCCTCACTCCACTCCAGTCCAGTCCAGTCTAACCCACTCTACTCTATCCCATTCTACCCCAATCTACTCCACAACAATCTTCCCCAATCTTCCGCACTCCTCCCCAATCCACCCATCCCAATATAGCCCTCACCACTCCAGTCTACTTGACTCCCCTCTAATCTACCCCGATCTTCCCCACTTCATTCCACTTTACCCACAGTGGCGGCTCCTCCGCTATGATGGAGTGTCGCCCCATTGCTTTTAAGCAGTGAGAAACATAAAATGACAATAACTTAAAGTTATCGTCATTTTATGTTTCGTGCCCTGCAGCTTTGAGGCGGGTGGGTGGGCAGGCTGCTCTGCTCTTCGAGCAGGGCAGGGGAGAAGAGGTTTGCCCACTCCTAAGTGCACATGACTGTTTGGTCGGCCCCCTCGGGCTGCTCATACCTGGCATGTGCGATTCCCTGTTCTCCATGCAGGCTGCATTACGACCTGCATGGAGGACATTCCCACCCGTCCAGCCCCTGGCTAGAGCTGTGTGACAGCACTCAGATCAATCACAACGATGCACTGCAGCATTGTGATTGGCTTAAGTGAGGAAGCCTGGCTTTCTGTTCCTGTCGGAGGCAGGAGAGCAGGAGAAGAGAAGACGCGGGGAACCGGCCTCGAGGTACGTTTTTTTTTTTATTTCCAGCCCCCCCAAGCTCTCACCCCGTCACCCGTGAGCCATGCCGGCCGCGACGGTCTACCCTACTATAATCCACCAAATCTACCCCAGTTCACTCCAGACTACCTCACTCCACTCTAATCTACACCAATTCACTCCAGTCCACTCTTCCACAATCTACACACTCCAATCTACCACAATTAATCCCACTCTACCCCAATCTACCTTACTCCAATTTACCCCACTCCAATCTACCGCACTCACTCCAAACTACCACAATTCACTCCACTTAACTCCATCTACCTCAGCCAACTCCAATCTACCACACTAATCTATCCAACTCCCCCACTCCAATCTACCCCATCCCACCACCTCCAATCAACCCCAATTCACCCTACCCCATTCTACCCCACTCTACCCTATACCAATCCACCCACTCTACCCTATCCCAATGTACCCCATTCCACTCTGTCCTGATCCAATTTGCCCCGCTCCACGCCACTAACATTTAGCCATGCTGAACAGCAGTCACGCTAGTGTACAACATGGCTAAATCACATTGCCAACGCCAAGATCTGTCGCATAGGCAAGACCTATAGGCTTAGCTAATGCTTGGCATTTTGGCACGAGCCGGGAAGTTCCGACAACAACAAGGTTTTACAAAGACCTTGACAAAACGAAACAAGCACTGACAAAGTGAAAAGGCAGGTTGCCAACGCCAGGCCTTTTTGTCTTTACAAACATATGTTTCCAGTTTGTTAGGCTAGCACTGAAAAAGTGTGCATGATTTGTTTGGCATCACAACAGCGTTCACTAATTGTACAACATCTTGAAGCAATTTCAAATGCTTCCGGGGGAAAGTTCAGAGCGGGGTTAGTGTGCGCGAGCAGATGCCACAGCTAGAAGAGCCGAGCGAGAGACGAGCGTAATCGAGTCAGAAATCCATGTTTTAGGCAAGAAAATGAGTGAAAAGCTGCTACAAGTCCAACTGAAACATAGCAGCTACATTCCACACAAGTGTGCGTGACAACGAGTGTAGTCCTACAGAACGCCACGCGAGCAATATAAGAAACGCATGAATAAAAACAATTAAATGGTAAATTGTTTAAAATTATTTAAAATCGTGGGAACAGTATAAATGTGCTGGAATTTCCCGGGGATTAAATGGCTCGCTGGTCTTGGCATCAGCCGATTTAAAAATACACCAACTTATAGGTTTTCATAGTACAAATAGTCATTTGGGCAACTGAGACTGAAGAAGCTGGTCAGTGTTCAGAAATAGATGAGCAGATACAATGTCACCTGTGACGTGCGTGAAGCATGAACACACGCAGTGAACCCTGGACCCATGTCACCTGCCACTTGGCACTTATGTTGCTGACTATAGGATCATACGAAAGAGCAGGCCCTAAATCTCACCCCGTGCAAAAGGAAAGGCGCGAAGTGCAATACACACGTGTGCCAATCTTTGGGCTGTACTGGGAACGCTGTATGTATTTCAGTGGCGGCTAGCGGTTATAAAATCTGGTGAGCACGATGGCACCAAACGCACCATAAACGCGGCACTTCTCCCCTGCATCCAAGAGCAGGAATGGAAGGACTGCCTTCCTGCTCAGTGGAACACAAATCTAACCAATCCTGGTGCGGCTTTCGTGGCGTTTTCAACATGAGAGCAGCGCCAGGATTGGTGGGAGCAGGCTAGCCTGAACTCATTTTGAGAGTGGGGGCCTGTACTAGTAATCTCACGGCTGTTTCACAACCCAGAGATTGCTGGGTCTACAGTGCGCATGTCGGGCTGGCCATTGATAGCCAGCCGGCCAATCCAACATGCGCTCTGAAAGGGGCAGCAGTAATCCTGCATTAGCAGGATTCAGCCGCGCCCCCTGCCTACCGCTCGCGCTGTACACAGCGCAAGTTGGTGGCAAAATAAAATGGCATTATTATGTCATTTTATTTATGTGCTCGTAGCTGGTCAGGCAACACACCTCCGCTCTTGTGGAAGAGCCGCCCATGATGTATTCCTCAGTTGCTCATGATCTTTCCAAACCACCTTCACGAGCGGTGGGAGAGCCGTGCCACAGCAGAGCCAAGGGTCTGACTTGGCTCTAAGACACCATGATTGACCTGAGCTTTTAACATTTTTTGGCAAGTAAATCATACAACGAAGTAGTATTAAAATATGACAAAGTCACGTCAATATTCAACCAGCTACATTTCATTAACACGCGGTAGCGTTTTACCTTAGTACATCAGATTATATCACTACACTGAGAGGTGTTTATTAAAAGAGAGAGTGTTAAAAAAATCTATGTAGATATATTCACATCCCCCCACCCTGATGACAAAGCCACTGGTGCACTAGGAGGCAAGCCACTTGTCATTTGTGCAATATATATGGCCGCAATTAAATTAAACACAAGCGATTTTTGTAGACTGCACATCTCAATCCCATATATTTCAAGTTATTCTCATAATTGACGATGAATTAAGGAAGCTCCTTGGAAAAAATGTTTGGCAAGGATCACACAGCTCGGAGAAGCAAAATGAGCTCAGGTTTTCTACTTCCACCTTTAGCAGTTCTAAACGGGTATCTCCATTTCTCACCCATTTTACATCAAAGGTCACTGCCTTGTGTTTAATTCTTTGTGCATTAGGTTCTAGTGTGGTTGGCAGGAAAAAAGTCACATGAGGGTTCGGCTTGTTTTCCAAGAGAACCTCGAGCTGAGCCCAGGGTCGGATTGGGATTGAAAATCGGCCCGGGCACACACAAAACAAGCATTGGAAATGCAATAGGTCTCGCAGCATTAGAGTTAGTGCTTTTAGAATTGTTTATGGGTTTTTTGTTGTAAATCTTTAGCATTTTTATTTCTTGTAGCCAATGCTAAAGAATTACAAATCAAAAAAGCCATAAACAATTGTAAAAGCTTTAACTAAAAATCCTCTGAGACCTATTGCACTGTGTGAGGGTGAGGTGTTGAGGGTGAGTGAGGGTGAGGGTGAGTGAGGGTGAGGGGGTGAGGGTGAGTGAGGGTGAGTGAGGGAGGGTGAGGGGTTGAGGGGGAGGGGTCGAGGGGGAGGGGTCGAGGGTGAGTGAGGGTGAGGGGTTGAGGGTGAGTGAGGGGTTGAGGGTGAGTGAGAGTGAGAGTGAGTGAGGGTGAGGGTGAGTGAGGGTGATTGTGAGTTAGGGTGAGGTGTTGAGGGTGGGTGAGGGTGAGGGGTTGAGGGTGAGTGATGATGAGTGAGGGTGAGTGAGGGGTTGAGGGTGAGTGAGGGTGAGTGAGGGTGAGTGAGGGTGAGTGAGGGTGAGTGAGGGTGAGTGAGGGTGAGTGAGGGTGAGTGAGAGTGAGTGAGGGTGAGGTGTTGAGGGTGAGGTGTTGAGGGTGAGGTGTTGAGGGTGAGGTGTTGAGGGTGAGGTGTTGAGGGTGAGGTGTTGAGGGTGAGGTGTTGAGGGTGAGGTGTTGAGGGTGAGGTGTTGAGGGTGAGGTGTTGAGGGTGAGGTGTTGAGGGTGAGGTGTTGAGGGTGAGGTGTTGAGGGTGAGGTGTTGAGGGTGAGGTGTTGAGGGTGAGGTGGTGAGGGGTTGAGGGTGAGTGAGTGTGAGTGAGTGAGGGTGAGGTGTTGAGGGTGAGTGAGTGAGGTTGAGGGGTTGAGAGTGAGTGAGGGTGAGGTGTTGAGGGTGAGGAGTTGAGGGTGAGGGGTTGAGGGTGAGGGGTTGAGGGTGAGGGGTTGAGGGTGAGGGCGAGTGAGGGTGAGGGGGTGAGGGGTTGAGGGGGTGAGGGTGAGGTGTTGAGGGTGAGTGAGTGAGGGTGAGGCTGAGGTGTAGAGTGTGAGTGAGAGTAAGAGTGAGGGTGATTGAGGGTTTCAGTGTTAGTGAGGGTGAGGGGTTGAGGGTGAGTGAGGGTGAGGGGTTGAGGGTGAGTGAGGGTGAGGGGTTGAGGGTGGGTGAGGGTGAGTGAGGGTGAGGGGTTGAGGGTGAGTGAGGGTGAGTGAGGGTGAGGGGTTGAGGGTGAGTGAGGGTGAGGGTGAGGGTGAGTGAGGGTGAGGGTGAGTGAGGGTGAGTGAGGGTGAGGGGGTGAGGGTGAGTGAGGGTGAGTGAGGGTGAGTGAGGGAGGGTGAGGGGTTGAGGGGGAGGGGTCGAGGGGGAGGGGTCGAGGGTGAGTGAGGGTGAGGGGTTGAGGGTGAGTGAGGGTGAGGGGTTGAGGGTGAGTGAGGGTGAGGGGTTGAGGGTGAGTGAGGGTGAGGGGTTGAGGGTGAGTGAGGGTGAGGGTGGGTGAGGGTGAGTGAGGGTGAGGGTGGGTGAGGGTGAGGGTGGGTGAGGGTGAGGGGTTGAGGGTGAGTGAGGGTGAGTGAGGGTGAGTGAGGGTGAGGGGTTGAGGGTGAGTGAGGGTGAGGGTGGGTGAGGGGTTGAGGGTGAGTGAGGGTGAGTGAGGGTGAGGGGTTGAGGGTGAGTGAGGGTGAGTGAGGGTGAGGGGTTGAGGGTGAGTGAGGGTGAGGGTGAGTGAGGGTGAGGGTGAGGGTGAGTGAGGGTGAGGGTGAGTGAGGGTGAGTGAGGGTGAGGGGGTGAGGGTGAGTGAGGGTGAGTGAGGGAGGGTGAGGGGTTGAGGGGGAGGGGTCGAGGGGGAGGGGTCGAGGGGGAGGGGTCGAGGGTGAGTGAGGGTGAGGGGTTGAGGGTGAGGGGTTGAGGGTGAGTGAGGGTGAGGGGTTGAGGGTGAGTGAGGGTGAGGGGTTGAGGGTGAGTGAGGGTGAGGGGTTGAGGGTGAGTGAGGGGTTGAGGGTGAGGGGTTGAGGGTGAGTGAGGGGTTGAGGGTGAGGGGTTGAGGGTGAGTGAGGGTGAGGTGTTGAGGGTGAGTGAGGGTGAGGGTGAGTGAGGGTGAGGGGTTGAGGGTGAGTGAGGGTGAGTGAGGGTGAGGGTGAGTGAGGGTGAGGGTGAGGGGTTGAGGATGAGGGGTTGAGGATGAGGGGTTGAGGGTGAGTGAGGGGTTGAGGGTCGCTGCATCCCATCTTCCGTGTGTGTCTAAATGTCCAATGTGGTGAGGAACCATACGTGGTAGGTCTATCTCTAGACGGAACCCGTTATGCTTGGGTTAGCAGCGGTGAGTAATGATGCATCCAATAGTTCTGGAGGGCCGCCTTGATAAGGGCCTCATGCATGGAACTGTTGTGGAACAAGGAAGATGTGTAAGCATGGTACTAGAGAGCTTCTTGAGCAACAAAAAAGAGCATAGATGGGAGCTCGAATCATGGTGCTAACAGAGGTGGCGCATGTGGGAAGGTCTCAAAAGGGTGTTGAAATGATGTCAGAAGAAAGAAGGAGATGCGCTCAAAATTGGTCTGAATAGTATTAAAGCATAGTAAGAGAGGCATGATAATACATATGGAATATCAGAGACATCAAAAAGTGGAGGACAATGAGTGTAGAGCGGCCGGCAACTCCGTAGGTCTAAAGTCCTAGCCGAGAAAGGCCCTCAATACGTTATACATGGGTGAACAGGGAAAGGTATATACATAATAGAGATCTAAGTATGAAGAAAGGTGGTACAATTTAAAACGGATTAGCCGATCTTCGTGGTGTGCATGATGGGGTGGGCCGGAGATGGGGACAATGGGAGATGATGCAAAAGTAATGCACACATTGCGGAATGCACGTTACCAAATGGTGTGCATGCGTGAACGGGGGCCGGTAAATAACAAACAAAAAAAAGCGCACTTGGGCATGAGTGCAAAGTAAGGCATGTCAATGCTGGAACGAACCAGCAGCAATGCCCAACATATCCCTTCACAAGGGGTGCGAGGGGGCTGGTGGGCGCCGGGTCCTGCAGTGTTAGCAGATCCCAAAGCGTGTGAGCGTGTCGCCTCTGGAGAAGTGTGTCATCCATTGGCTCAGTAGGGAGATTCTTTATATTGGAAGAGTAATGGAAAGCAACGTGTGATGGGGTAAAATGTCAATGGTGAAAACGAGGAGAGACTCCCGTCGACGTGCCCCGTCATACACGATTCAAATCGGCTGGTCGGTCTGCGTGTTACAAAGAACGTTCGGCATGCCGATTGACGGGCCTGTGGCGAGTCATGATAACCATGGGAACAAGAATTCCCAGTGTAAACAAAGAGCGGAGATAATGTCAGCTTCCCCCCGAGAACGTGTGGGGCTGTTGGAGGCGGGCGCTACATAGCTTATCCAAAGGAATATGTGTATATGGGACAAGAGTAAGTAAAACAAGTGAAAGCGGGATGTAAGTAGGGGGGAGGAGAAGTCTGGGCAGGCAGGATGACTCAGGGGAGGGGGCGGAGCGGGGCAGAGCGGCATGTGGGTGTGAAGAAGCCGGCCTTTGAAGTGAAGCTAAGCTTCACTTCAAAGGTGTCGGAGGAATGCGGGCGGCTGTGCACGCGCTTTTAAGCTCAATGCACATGCGCATTGAGCTTAAAAGTCACGGGCACTGCAAGGAATCGCCACGATTCCTTGCAAGTTAGATAAAGAGTCGATGAGCCCCTATAGTCTCGCTTGCTCGATGCGCATGCGCATCGACAGGCGAGACCTAAAAAATCGGCCCCCATTTGCATAATTAGGGTGACCAGGCGTCCCCGTTTTGCCAGGACAGTCCCAGTTTTTAACCAGATTTCCCAGCAAATTTCTAGAAATGTAGCTCATGTTCTGGTTTTTAAAGAAGGTCGACTGAAAACGGTGGGAGGTGCTTTTTATGTTTTACAAAGCAGAGATAGTTAGCAATTGTTTCAAGAAAGCAATTTAATTAATAGGCAAGTTACTGGGTTTAAAAATTGCATTGTATGTATGTTCTTACTGCCTGTTCTGTAATTCTCTGCTGAGGAGCGCTCTCATCGCTTGAAGTAAAATTGTAGTCCTTCTTCTATTTTTGTGAAATGTCCCGGTTTTTGGCATTACAATTTTGGTCACCCTATGCATAATGCCTGTCCTCAAATCACTGCTTCAGCGTAATTGCATTAAAAAGAAGGAGGGGGGGTTAAAAAGTGCATGCATTCGTTTACACTGGTGAAACACACCTGAAAACAAGTGAGACCACTTCTACTGAGGCCCCCTGCCCCGCTCAGTATGTGTATACATTAATGGGCCGGCCAGCAAGACAAAGGGAGTGATACCTCTGTTGCTAAACCGGCGGTGGGGGGGCGGGGGGAGGTGGGGTTGTAATGAGCGTCCATCTGCCTGCAGAAAGGCCACTCAGCCACCCACTGGGCCGCTGGCTGTATTCCGAAAATAGAGACACCGCCCAAATCGGCCCCAGACTGCTCAAAAAAGCAGCCCACAGCTGGAACTCTGACACCGGCCCCTCGGGCTGAGCCAGAGCAAGGCCTTTGACTAGAGCCTGGTGCAAGTTTTCATTGGTTTCCCACCTCTACTCTTTACGCTCCTGTTTCTCTACAGGACTTTTGTTTCACCCTGGGGCGGCAGCCCCCACAGCCCCTCCCCGTTCTACCTCGGAGAGGCTGCCCTCAGAATATACAATATCTTCCTCACACCCTTTGCTATAGTTCCTATAGTTCCTAGAATCAGCCAAAGAAACACAAAGGCAGCCTTCTGACCTGGGCACATGTAGCAATGCCCAGCCCATTAATGATCTATTCTCATCAGCAACTAAACCTTTAATGTACCTTTACCACGTAAGCACTGCTCCCTAGGCTGTCTGAACAGTATGGTATATTCCCACCCATTGAATACACCAGCACAAATCAGTGCTAACTCATCGTCAACCTTCTTTGGGCTGACATTATCTGATGGATAGTAAATTTATCGGACCATTTTTCAGCACTCTAAAAAAGAATAGCACTTGTTACAACGCATGCGTTTTCCACGCATGCCATTACAACGCATGTCGTTACAACGACTTGATGGAGGGGGGGACGCTGGAGTTTAGAATAGTATAATTTACCATTCCAACTCAAGTGTGTGCAACAGTAGGGAAGGTGTTGCACCTTCTGGCCCTACAGCAAGTCATTGTAACAACTTGCGTTGTACTGGCATGTGATGTAACAACACATCGTTGTAACGACTTGCATTGTAACGGCATGCAATGTGTCGCATGCGTTGTAAACGATGTTTCCCTCTAAAAAAGGAGAAGCAACCAGCGGGACAACAACGTGGAGCAGGTGCGGGACAAGCACACAGGCGAGAAAGCAACACAAGAGTGACCTCAAAACAAAATATGGAGGCCACACACACTGACGACAGACAGCAGCACGGAGTACAAGGGGAGAGAAGTACACTGGGGTAGCTAGAAACACATGCACTCCTGTGGCGTACTTAACCAAAAAGAAAGAAGTTGTGCTTGAAAAGCAAACATTGGAAGCATAGATGCCAGCCAATCAAAAAACGTGCTAAAGAGGCACTGTTCCTTGGGAGGGACAACCCCAGGATTGAAGAGCTGAGACATCAAATAAAAAGCAGGCAAATGGGATTAACAGGAAAGGCAACCAATAGTAATCAATGGGCGGGTTACAAACCCCTATATGTTGTTGGTATTCCCACAATATGTCTTTTGCAGCCACACAGATGAGCTGTCTGGTAGGCATGATCAAAAAAAGAAGTGCTTCAAAAGTGAGCAGTAGAAGGACACAAGTAATGTGTCCATGATCCTGGGAAGGGACAAACACAAGAAGAGGAAGTAAAGCCTACATAACCTGATGTTTATTATAGCGCGTGAACAATGCGAACAACCAGAACGCAAGCAGCTGTTATTCACAGCACTTGTTTTTCTTGATTTTTTTGCACTTAATGCAATCTTGTGTCAAGTTGAAGACAGGATGCATTTCGTGCTAAAATACATCATCAGATGATGGATTTTAATTTTGCGTAAATAAAATAAAGCAGATTACATGAATGTTGCACACCCTTATTTGTGAACCAGACGAATCTCTAGGAGAAAGTAGCAAAAAACGAAATAAAGGAACTTCTACAGAAACTGAGATACAACCACATATTCTGTTCATTCATGGGTGCTGCCTTCAAATAAACACTAATTTAGGAAGACTCTTTCATAGCCTTCTGGGACTTCATATAATTTGGTTATTATGTAGAGCTGGTTGAATACGGGACATCCACCATGTCTGGTATATTATGAATGCATTGATGTCATGTCTCACAACAGCAGACGGGACACACACCACTTTTTGGAAGATAACCCACTCCACCAAACTCTAAACAAGGCCGGTAATATCCCCTTGTGTTCACGCCTCAAATTGTCCCAAGAACCACTGTAAAAATAGGAGTTATCCTCACTGCAAACCCTTGCGTACTTGAAAATAAGCATACTGCAGTTCACAAGTTTCTCTATCTTGGTGGAAGGATCTTCTGCCAGTCCTCACCCTTCTGCGCTTGAGCCCTTTTGTATTCTGGCACCTGTCATTTTACTTTTCCAAGTGTCAATGCTTCACTACCAGTACCAGAATGCAAAGCGTTGTGAGCTAATCGGCCAGCAGTGGCTGACAAGAACACCCCCTAGTGGACACTTTAGAGCTGTGCAACAATAAGTCTTGTGTAGGTTTCCTATACCACCTATTATTTAAAAACATAATTAAGGCCACTTTTATGGAGATAAGCGATACCCACTAATGTGAGTGAAACCTACTTTCCAGCTCAGTTTCTGCTCAATGGATTCTAACCTGTGTCTAACTCCTGCCATCAGAGACTTCATATTGTCCTGTGCGTCGTACAGTCATACTTTTTTTTTTACTTGCAAACTGTTACCCTGTATTTAAAATGGAAAAAGCAAAATTACCAGTACCCGAATGCAGGCGAGAAAACTACACACACGCAGCGTGTGCATCTTGAACACAATTTGCACTGCTGACGAGGGTACACTGGTGCATATGGCCATTGAGTTCATGTGGCGGATATCACAACGTGATACGTGAATTCATTACATCTTTTTAGAGTGCCATTTGCATTAAGATGAGAAGCATATCTAAAATACTCCTACGCTGACAATTAGTTTATAACAAAATTGGACTTGTGGCTGCAGTGGCCCGGATATTTAAAGTTATCAAACGTCAGGAGACAGAAGTTCACCAAACCTGTTTATTTCGTTGCATTCTGGTACTTGTAGCGTTACCGAACCAGTAATGTATTGAGGACTAAAAGTACCAGAATGCACCGAAAGAATAGGAGCTTGTAATCCTTGCACCTGGTACAGGACCACTGCTGGCCTCTGCAAACAAATACCCAACCATTCCAGGCCACTTCAGTGAGACGCTGGCGCAGCATTTCACCACCGAATGCTCATCATTTCAACATTCCGACATTTGATCGGAGAGCTATGTTTTGGGATGCGATATTGCTGTAGTCACTATATGCTGCAGCGCTGCTTTTATTCTAAGGATTCATGAAATGCAATATTTAGTGCGAGGCTGCCGCCGACAGGAGTCCGCGGTAATGTACATTTCCACAGGTGGGAAGCCATACTAACCCGATGCAGCCCCCCTGTGCACGCCCCTGCGCTGCCGCCGCTGCTGCTTCTCTCCTCCGCTTCCAGCAGCATTGCTGGGTCAGACAGTGAAGGCGGCCACATCAGCTTGGTCCAACGAAGGCCGAAAGAAGCCCAACCAAGAGTAAAAATAAACCCAAAACAAACCCAATCCGGAGAATAACGACAGAGAGTTCACATAAAGCTTAACGTGTTCAAATCAGTTTCCTTCCTTCCCATTTATCAGAATTTTTTATTTTTTCCACGTTATACGTTTATTTTTATTTTTACTTTATTTACTATCACATTAGTTACTATCACTATTTTCAGGAATTCCCTTTACACATCGCTTGTCTAATAAATGCCCTTATTTTTTCTTACTAATGTTTTTTAACTGCTGCGAATGCCTTTGTTGCGGCTTTTATAATCTTGTTCTTGTTGATTTTGTTTTCCTTGAGGCAGTCACTTTCTGTTCGTTTGCCGCAATTCCCCTTAGTTTTCCAACCACCACTTTTTGCATTTCTTTCTATATTTTTCAATCTGATCCATTGCTTCTTCTTAGCACCCTAGCTGCTTCCGTGTGTGGTACAATTGTTTCTATTTCATTACTTTTGCGAGTATGTTTTCCCTTGATGTTTACATTGTGTTTAGACATCAAACGGATCACTGTTACTTGAACTGCAGATGTTTTCTGATGTGGTTTCTTATGCAACGTTTTTCCTTTGGCTGCATATTACGCACATCACCTCAAAACCTATTGTAAGGGGCAGAGTCACCCGGGCTCACTGGAGGACAGGTACCGCTGATTCTGGGTTCTTCCCAGGGGGCTCCTTAGATGACTTAGAAAGCCGAGGAGTTCCTCAGAGGGATCACAGAGGTTGGGGAACTTTGCTGCGTTTGGTGGGAGAATGGGAACATCAATTTGGAGGCCGCTTGTTGAATGCGCTCCGATACCCTTGGGTCTGGACAGCGCTATAGAAAACTTCTTAAATAAATAAGTCTTCCCGTATGCAAGCAAGTGCTCCTTCAAGCAGCCATACACCTAGAAATTCTCATGTGGGACCCATATGTGCCAAATCCAGTGAGGAGCTGCATCCTGATAAAACAAGCACCGGCAAACCAATAGGCCTCACCCTTTGGACCTACGCATCTGCTTGCCGCGTCATTTTTTGCACACATGGGTGATGACATATGCACACACATGCACGTTGACATGTACTGCAGAAATTACCCTGGGGCCATTTTTTTTAATTTACTGATTTGTAAATTAATATTTTTTTTAAAGTCATTTAACTAGTAAAAAAGTAGAATTTTGTAAAGACAGAGGTGCCGATCAATTTACTGCTTGGTCCTACAAATTTTTTTATTATATATTATATATTTGCAAAGCAACTCGGCAGGTCCCCACAGAGCATCCACAGCACAGAGAGAATCCACAGAATAGCAAGTTCCTTTAAAGTATTTTTATTTTTTCTTCTCTACACCATGTGCAAAACAAAAGGACGGTCGACGCGTTTCGACTGATGCTTTTAACTGGACTATAGAGTCCCACTGTCTAGATAGTCTATTTAAAATGATAAGTGCAATTGATCCCTTGTTTGTTTTCATTAAAATAGACTAAACCATTCACCCACTTAGAAGTGTTTGTAACTCGGCAATTAATAGCTGCCATTTACTAAAAGCATTCAATGATACATTTTCACAGTTTAAGACAATATTGGCGGCATTCTCAGTTTACATTTCAGGAGGAATGGTAATGTTATTAAGCAAGCCTGTGATGTTAACCATGGTTTATGAGAATTGATTAGCGAAGGACTGATAGGGGGATTTCACCTTCATAAATATGATCAGTGTAGTAAAAGATCATAAGTGATGCTAAAAACTGGTAGTAAAAACTGGTAGTAAAAATGGCAAAATGGTAAAATGTTGGAAGTCTGCTGGACGTTTCCACGTGATACAAAAGGGGGTGCTGCAAAAGGGGGTGATGATGAACGGAGCATCTGCACCAATCAAACACTCACGCTCAGTCAACAGATCTGGGTTTAATCCATCACCGTTCTTTAGCCCACTCTGCCACCCCAGTTGAGACATGGCTATATGCAAATCAGTCTGACCCTGTGCCTCATGGGAACAGTCCAGCCCAAACTGCCAAGCCATGCCTTCCCTGGACCGGAAACAAGCTTCCTAGGACCGGTTTCTGGCATTACAGCCGTCTTCAGCCAGGCTTGCTTGAATCCAGTGGCAAAGTGAGCAAGGGACTCACGTCTGAGCATACCCTGCCAACTTATGGCGAACAAAGTGGTACAAAAGGGGGTGGTGACGGACAGAGAATCTGAACCAATCAAACACTCACACCCAGTCAACAGATCTGGTTTAATACATCACCGTTCTTTAGCCCACTCTGCCACCCCAGTTCAGACGTGACGGACATGATATTTGTCTAATTTCCCAAAATCAATGTAAGGGAATATGTCTGAGATATACATGTGTACAAGAGGTGTAGAGGGTCAATCTTATCTATGTGAAGTACTTTACATATATATGACCCAATTTCCATCTCCTTGCATTTACTTTAAAACAGACTAGGAAAAGAGTAAAGTTAAGTTCCAGGACCTGTGTTGGATGATATTGCCCCAAGATTGTTACAGTTTTCATTGTTGTTAGGAGAAAGAAAAAGTGTCATGTGCTAAGTGCAAAATATGCATCCATAGGTCTTGAGAAAATTCATCAGTAGAGTCACAAGGTATAACTTAGAGAGTCGGGTAAGCAGTGTTATTGTTCATACAATTGCAGTAGTAAAGTACGTTGTGCATATTGACATTCCAAAAGCCTATACTCTAAGGATTTGTAACTGTCATAGGATGCATTTCAATCCCCAGTACATAAAGTGACAAGTGCATTGTGCAAATATGCTGTGCAAATTCGTAATTTTTTAACACAAATTATATATATCTTTCTCCAAGAATTCAATTGTTTCTTTACAATAAGGAACATATTAACCCCTTGACCGCGGCGAAAATTCCGCCGCGGTGGACGGCGTGGTTCGGACGGCCCCCGGCCGTCCTCCGCATACGCCCACCGTGACGTCGGACGGCCGCCGGCCGTCAGACGCATGGAAGGGGTTAATAACATTCATATGGGGCATTTCTTCAATTATTTCCCAGTTTGTGTTTAGTCCTGGACGGTATCTCTTCCTGTTTCACACAATGGTAGTGGTAGTTTTCTCCTATATTCCCGATAATACCAATTTGGAGACCCTTCACACTCATTTCTTCCTTCGCTGATTGTTCAGAAATCCAATGGTTTTGGTTGGGTATCATAACGGAAACATGTTTCACTTATTGCATATTTCTTCACTCTTTTATCAACATCTGTATTCTTGGTTGGTGCTGAGTAATTTTAACAGAGATTATAATAACATGATTCTTAAAGATGTACATGTAGTTTAGCATCCAGATTAGTGCCAAATGGTTTTTCAGTCCCAAGGGCCGATATGAACTTGGACTCTGCTCTTCTGAGTTCTAGGGTTTTATCCCCCCTCTTTCATTTTGTTTTATCATTTTGGCTCCAAAGTATCTCAATCCTTGGGCATTCCCTTGATGTTTTTCGGAAAAATGCTATCGGGTATGCCAAATCTTTATTTTTTATTATTCGGAGATGCTGTAGAATCCGTAGTTTTAGTTTGTTGATGGTACTCCCAACATAGAATTGTTTACAGGGACATTCTAAGACATACACCACGTGCTTTGATTCACACGTGATGTGTGCAGTGATCCATTCCTTTTTTCCACTGGACAGTACATATGATTGTGTATTTATTCCATGTTCACAGGATTTGCATTTAGAACATTTCCAAAATCCAGGAGTTGTTAACCATTTTCCCTTTTCCTTTTCAGGTGTTTCTAAATGACTCTGTGTGAGGATGTCGCCTAGTGATGCAGTTTTCCTGTATGTAATTTTGGGAGCCGATGGTAGTTTCCTTTTTAGTGACTCATCAAGCAGTAGTATATTCCAATGCTTTTTCAGGATGTTTCGTAAGCATTTGTTTTTCACGATAAAATCCAGAATGATTCGAATCGTGTCGTCATCTTCCAAATCTACTTGCTCATTCAGTAATTCTGATCTTGGTTTCTCCATTACTTTATTCTTTGCTTCCTCAATTACGTTCAAGGGATAGCCCTTGCTAGAGATCTAATACCAGTGTCATCTAGATTTTTCTCAATGTCATTGGCTTCCGAACAGTTCCTCTTGATACGGAGCCTTTGTAAATTAATATTTTTTTTAAAGTCATTTAACTAGTATAAAAGCAGAATTTTGTAAAGACAGAGGGGCCGATAGCAATTTACTGCTTGGTCCTGCAAAAAAAAATATGATATATATATTTATTCATTTATTTATTTATTTTATTTTTTAAAGTACGACTGTGGTGGCTGGGGTGAGGGGTCAACAGAGCAGCAGGTAGGGGGAAGCAAGGGGAATGAGAGGGGAGATAAAACACTGAATAGAGGATGGAGTGGATTTATGATACCGCAGAGATAGTCCAGACTGCCTGCTTCCGCATAATAGTTTCGACTACCACTGGTTTGTAGTCTGGAAGTCCAACGAGAAACTTGGAAAATATATAAAGGGGTTTATTGTTAGCACCAGGAAGCTGATCTACCATTCTGCATGCTAGACATGAAGTATGATCACAGGTTAGAAAGACATGTAGGTCTAGATCTGTTAAGAAGGAAAGGCACTGGCCAAGGGATTATGTGACCTCTAAAGCTAAGGCAATGGAACGGAGAAAAGTCTATAAGCAATCCCTGGCGTGTCCCTCAAACTGAAAAGAAGTGAACACAGAAGAGGGAATTCAAGTAGAGCCTTCACAATTGGTATAGTCCACACTGTCATAGGGAGGGATGTCAGGCAGCTGTGAAGTGGGAGAAAAAATAATGGTGTCGATGATCTGAGCCACAAAGGGGGAAGAGGAGTCAGGGGCACAGGTGAATTCATCATCCTAAAATGAACCATTTGTAAAGTGTGCTGCACACTAGGTCTCTCCAAAACTTACAAGGGTCGCCAAGCCGAAAGCAGAAGGCAATGAGATCAATAAACCAGGATCTGAAGACCAAAGTCTCATTGGGCAGAGCTAATCATTTTACCCGTGAAAACAAAGACAGGAGCCACCATGGTTGCAAAATGCAAGGACTAGACCCACAGTGTTACTACCACACAGGAGTCTGCCACCCGGACACCTTTAATCAATAGTGAGAACGTTAGCAAGAACATATGTCTATTGAGGGACTTTTCTGGGAAATCTGCATTCTGGAGCACATTTGAGATAAGAATATATGTGGCAAATGTGGGCTCTGGGCCTGTGCCCAGGTGCAGCCCTCGCAGCACAAGAGCAGATTGCAGCACAAGAGCAGATTTTGAATCCGTGTTTACTAGGGCGGGCTGGTCTTCATCTAAGGAGGTCAATCAACACATTGTTGACAGCGTAGAACCTGGCGCTACGACACGTAGAACAATCCTCTCAAGCACCCACCTAATCACGGCGAGGAGCTCCAAAACGGGTATAACCAGGAGTAGCCGACAAAAAGGGCCACAGTCAATTAGTTTCACTGGTGCTAGTCCTTCAAAAAACGGCAAAAAAGTTTGAAGACACATTGACAAGAGACTGCCTGATAAAGGAATGAGAAAATAACATCATCTCAAGCAAACCACTCACAAAAGCAAGCATTCTTTATGGTTTTCCAAACTGTACTTCAACGTGGGGCACCATGAGATAGCCTGACAGCACTGCTGGCCTCCAGGTAAATCACCACCATTCCAAAAACACCTTATGCTCAACAGGAGTAAATGGCATCAGCAGAGAAATGCACCAAAATGTGTCACGTTAGGTCCTTGGTGACCTTGCAGGTGTTGTGAGGGTCATTAACAACTATTGCCTTGTTGCTACTGATGAGAAGCAACATCACAGAAGTCTAAACCTGGTGCTGCAGCAGATAAAGATCAGGGTCTTAATTCTACACAGTCAGACAATCAACTTCATAAAGACGAGTATTACATTCTGCAAGTAATACGTAGACTTTAAGAGCGTTTCCACAGACCCAAGGAAGATACCAAGCATCCAGACAACACCACCTCAGCACAGCGTCCCAAAGTTAGTAATGATGGTACGAGCTTTACACTAAAGACAGCTTTAATCATACTAGGGCAACCCAGGCTGAGCTAAACCAAAGAAGGACTGAGCACCTATGCACCAGGAGGAATTCAATGTACAAATCAGCACTGACGGCTGACAACACTATGGCATACCTCACTCCTTGAGACCGCAACAGTGGTGGTAGTCAACGCCCGCCTGTGTGGGCTGAGAGGACCTCTGGTGCAGCAAGATAAGAATGGATGTTGCAATCCACATCCTTTACCACTCACGTCCTAATTGCCAATGAAGTAGATGCTGAGAACGTGGGACCATTGGAAATCACTGGTCTCCCAGCACTTTCATCTGTTGCTCTGGGCACACTCACTTCGAGCAGTGGCAAAACCCACATCCCAAGCACCAGCCTTCCAGTGCACAGTACTGTGAAGTCGGCCAACAATGAACAGGCAATGGCAAAGCCTAGAGATCTAGCTCTAAAGTGCAAAAGTATGCAAACAGTATATTTGCATGTCCGATTTGGCATATAAAGGTCACACCTGTTGACTTTGCCAATGCTGTTTGACCATCGTATATGAATTGCTCCAGCAGGCACAATAAGAGTATTGATTAAAAAAACATAAAACAGCCTACTGCGGTGCAAATAGAAAACAAAAAGGATTATTTTCTGTTTCCCATGTGTGAATGATAGAAATAACAAGGTTTGTTCACTCTGAACTTTTGAAAAGTAAACAAGCACTTCCTGAATAAAAGCAATCCACAGGAGGTGGATTCAAACACCACCACACAGTCAACAGCATAATTCATGAGACATTTTCCTCTAGGTAGAACCAAAGCCTACTCAATGTACATTTTGATAACAATAGGTCAAAGAAGACTTAAAATGGATGCTACCATGCCAGTGTTATCTATAAGTTAGGGTGGTATATCCTTGCACCTAAGACCATCCTCAACAGCTGAGTGTCATGAGACGAACAGAAACAAAGACCTTGCAAGAATGGTGGCTAAAATCCAAAATTAAATACACATGAAACTACTTTAAATACAAAAACCAAGAAGAACATGAGAAAAAGAGCAAATATCAGGGTTTACCATACTGTCAAATAAGGAATTTAGTGAGGAAGCACCATCACCTACCACCTGAGATGAAGAAACTTCTGAAAACCACCAAGAATGTTTGTCGTGACTTAGCAGACAAGGAAGAATCCTTGCTCTTGTGGAGTACCCACATTGTCATGCACAGCTCCCTGGCTCAGTATCAAGCCTTTCCTTCGGGTCCTGGGGCAGTCAGGGCCATTGTACAATTATTTACCACTGGTGTCCCAGGGACGGAGACTTAAAAGCCCACAATTCTATAACCAACGTACTCACTTTACACAGTTGATTTTCTACATTTTATGAGAGGGATGCGGTTAAGGTGTACCCCTGAAGGTGTTGGAGGGGACGAACAAAACTAACGTCCAGGAAGAGAGACATTTCTTTCTTCAAAAAATAATTGATCTTTCAGTAGGGTAGTTAATATCAGGGTAGTAGGGTAGTTAATATCAGGGTAGTAGGGTAGTTAATGGGTAGTAGGGTAGTTAATATCAGGAACACTGTAAAAAAAAACAAAGATAGCAGAAAGCCCTAGCACCTTTCCAAGACAAGACACAAACCCAAACAAAATCCAAAATGAAATGAGGACCTGTGGCAAAGTTTAAATAGGAGGAGAGGCTGAGGCCTGTTTGGCTGCCCTCGGAAACGCTCTCAAAAGTAGGGTTTTCCAACTTCAGTTTTATGCTGAACACCCTGCCAACATAAATGTGGTCCCGTGGATAAGTTGACGAGTTTTGGCACCTGGGTTCCTACCCTGCCATCAGTACTTTTAGGGGTATTGGTGTAAATCAGTTAATCTCGCTGTGGCTTAATACTGTAAGTATGTGCATTGTAACCAAGTATGCACATTTGTGAGAAGCCATGCATTTTGACTATTCGCATCCTACAATCATAACATTAAAAAAAAAGCTTTCAATAGTTTTATAAGAGAGCATCAATATCTTTGTAAATTTTTTTTCAAAATACATAAACACCTTATATAAAACAGTTGATTTATACAGGAAATTCTAAGGAAAATAGGACTTCCATGTTGTCACCTCATGGCTTGATTATGCCAATTCACTCTACTGGGGTCTTCTGGACTGTCTTTAGAAAAGACTATAGCTGGTGCAGAGCACCACTGCTCGGCTCCTGTTGCAACTCTCCAGAAGAGTCCACATCCAACCTTTCTTGAAAGAGTTACACTGGCCTCCTGACAAGGAACGTGTTAGGTTTAAAGGATAGATCCTGACACATAGAGCTCTCTATCACACTGGCCCACAGTACCTTTACAACAGATTTATTCCTTATCTATCTTCCAGGTTACTCCGGTCCTCCAACTCCAGGTTGGTGGGGATTCCTCATTTCAAAAGGAAACAAGCATTTGCAATGCAATAGGTCTCGCATTTACGTGAGTTTGAGCTATTAACATTGCAAATAAAAATGCCTTTTGTTTTTGTTTTTAAAACTTAATAAAAGGCAGTGTCATTTACAATGCCAATAGCTTAAACTATCGTAATTATGAGACCTATTGCATTGCAAATGCTTGTGTTCTACATGATATGAATTAAAAGAAACAAGAAACAACTCTGCTGCGAACTTTATGATATTTATTCCTCAAATCTACTTATGTTCATGTGACCTCTTTTGAACATACTAATGCATGTGTGCCCAGGATTTGAATGTACACTAGTGAGAGCATCCCAGCCCCTGAAACCTCCTCTCGTGGATACCAATACGAGGAGACTCCACCCCCTGGACACTGGTGGTAGCAGCCTCCACCCAGGACACCGGTGAGCCCCCTGCACACTAGTACCAAAAACCTCCATGCGGAATAGACACCAGTGGGAGCAGCCTTTAGCTGCATTGCCGACGGGGCGTGTTTGGGACAGCTGACACCCGTTAACAGCGGGCGCCCCTCCCTCCACGGTGCACGAGTTGGCGGGCATGTCCGTGCCTGACCCGGGGTAGAGCGTCAGCGCGCAGCCCCTACCCTCAAGGGCAGTGCGCACGTTCTTAATTTAGAGCGGTGCCTGCAGGTGGGGCTCATCAGCATCTATTTCTCACTCATCAGACTGTGACCCCGAGCATGGGAGCAAAACACTAAAGGGAGAAAGACAAGAAGCAGTGGCAAAGACAACAGGGAAACAAAATAGCCTGAACGAGAGTGGTAAAGGGACAGAGAGCGATTGACTGGCAGTGGATTAAAGAGGGACCGGGTGAAATTAAGACCACGCAGCCTTTGTATTCAGGCAGCACTTGCTGCGGACTTCCAAAACTGGGGCCCGGTACGTATTCTTTTACAAATTAAGCACTGCACCGGTCCTAAACCGAAAGGCGAGGTGTCACCCAAAAGCAGCTGTTTATGCGCCAAATATGTGAAGGGCGCTCTCCACCCGCCTCTCGATGGGAGCCGCCAGTACTTCAAGGGGTCAGCGCTCTGATGTCAGAGAGTGCGGGTGTCACGTCGTCTACCCAAGCCTTTTGCCTCTCCGTTTACTGCACATGGGAGCTCTGAGTGAGCACCCATTTATTCGTCATCATATTGGGGGATCTATTTTTGGCTGCCTTCTCGAGCGCAAGGAGTAAGAAAGCTAAACCACAACACGCACATTAAACAGCTGCTTCGTGGCGCTTTGCCATGCCAAGCAAAATACTCGCCCTTGGTGCAGCGCGTTGTATGATAACGCCTAGCGTGTTATTAACCGCGTTCAAAGCGTTTCAGATGTTCAGCCAACGACATAAAACATGAATTATGTAGAATTGTGAAATTATAGTTGTGCAGGTGATCCGGGGTTAGAAATCGATCTGTCCAGAGAGGGGCGCTGCAGCCCGGTCGCTGAGGTGGCGCATCTGTGAGTCTACACAGGTTTCAGCCCCTGCGGTGTGGCGCCAGGGTTTAAATAAATGGATTATTTGGATTATTGATAATGGATTATTGGATTATTGGAACCACGGAAAGTTAAACATGCTGCTTGCAATTCCAGCAGGTATAACAATTGTTTTCCAGAAACTGGACAGAAATGTCAGAATCAGACGGCTGGTAATGTGGAAACCCGCGTTAGCCCGCTGGTTTCACAAATACAAATGTTTAAAGCATAGACTGGATTTAGAGCCGAAACATTGCATTTGGGTGAACATTTGCAATAGACATGGAATACGTCTAACAGTATTAAACAGACACTGGGGTGTTGCACGTATACTTTCAAATCACCGATCACAAAAAAAAAACCACAAAGGTACATCGCGAGTGGTGTGCGAGAGGGCCCCCGTCTGCTTGTGTGAGGGAGCAGGGCATCTGTTTTGCATTATGGCGCACGAGTCTAGGCACGATAATGCAAAAGAGATGTCGGTCGGCCGTGCAGGTAACAGACACCAATAGGCTGTGTGCAGGGCGAATGCGGGACATGCGCCCCCATTTGCCCAATTGTGTGCTGTCTTTGTTAGAGAGATGCATGCAACGCCCAATAGCCTGCAACGATAACAAAACCACACGCACAAGCGTGTGGTCAGCTTTTAGAACCCCCTACATGAAGTCTTGCTGCGCACGGCAACGCTAGGCGCGAGACCTAAAAATGGGTTGGAGACTCATACTCCAACATGGCTGCAAGGGACTGGAATGCCATCCAGCCACAGCTTCCGGCCACAGAGGACATCCAGGCATTTAAGCAACTTCTCAAAACTTGGCTCTCTGGGTCAGCTTTCTAAATTTCAAGTCACAAGGGATTAGCTTTACAGCCAGGGTCGGTACACTCACTGAGTAGCTGTCGCGCTCTATAAATCCTTCCAAAAAACAAATCCACCATGAATTAATCTGTAGGAAAAAACACAAGATTCACTGATTGAACATTATAGAAACCATGTTGTAATTCATGATGAATTTGATGTATAACATGGAAGTTCTGTGTTTGGATTATTTTCCTTAGAATCGCCTTTATTAAGAATCCAGTCTTATATAGCATTCATGCGCTTTAAAAACAAATTCTAAAGATATTGATGGGACGTTACCTAATAGAATTAATAAAAGAAAACATTGTTTTAAACTTTATGATTGTAGGCTAAGTATGGCCAAAATACATAGCTCCCCGCAAATGTACATAGTTGGTTGAAAACATACTAGTTGGCAGAGTTACTGACTAAGCGTTAGATCGCCAACAAAGGGCCATTATCATCCATTAAGCCATATGAACATTTAGGTACAATATATACAATATATAAACTTGTGAAATGCAATGCAATTAACTTTTATAAAGTGTAAATCCCCACAAGATGTGCACAATCTTGTATAGTATACAACCATACCAGCTAACGTGCATTGTTTAGCTGCTCTCTAGATAGGGTGGCCCCATATTGAACATATATAGTTCAAGACCTACTCATAGCAGACCTGCCATAGAAACCTATATTCCATGAAGCCAACTATGATGCCTCTGCCCTTTGTCAAGGGTAGAACTGTGACCTTTAATGGCAAGCAATGCATTATTGACCCCACTGAGGAATGGTTTTGCTTCCCACAAAGAGCTCTAGAAGAATGGGATGAGGAGGTGAAATGAAAAGGAGGAGAGACATGTGGTGGCCCTGTTAGAGTGTCAACAGGCTTATGGCCCCCTAGGATGCCCCAAAAGGGATACAACTGCTCCATATAAAGAAAATAAGGGTGATGTGAAGACAATGACAGAAGAAAACCCCTACTTAACCGGGAGCAAAAGAAGATCCCTTGACTGCATGATTTGGAAAAGTCCACAATATTGTCTCAGGCAGCTGAGAGGGAGTGATAGTGATATACAATTGCTCATCTACCCAGTCAGATATGCCTTTGAGCAATCCAGATAAATAGAGATGAGATGTCAGACGATATCAGTTTAGGAACTTACGTCTGCAGTGGCTTTATAAAGGAAATCACACAATGGACTAGAGAAGGGTTTGAGGAAACCGTTTAATAAGCACCTGATCCCCTACTAAGTGCCACCAATAACCAAGCTTCCTTTGCAAGAGATAATTCCCTTCCTCCCTGCTGCCTGTAGATTATCTTGAACCATCGCCCATTACTACACGTTTAATTATTGTGTAAAGCACTGGCTTGCGAAGTATTAAAACTTGGTTGTGCTCACAAAAGAAGAAGTTCATTGTGATTTCATATCCTTTGCCAGTGTGAACATCGACTGAAGTTGCAGGGGGTGGTGTTGACAGAAGTTTCACCTTCAATCTCAGCGGGAGTCAAGATGCACAAAGAAGGCCCTGCTGCTCCACGCAACAGGGGCAGTACTGCTCTCTGATTGGTGGTTGAGGAGGCTTCTCTGGAGGTCCTTGCTTTCAGACTTTTTTAATAATGCAAAATTAGATTGATTCCTAAGATCTGGACACAGAGCATTTCAGAACTCTAGTCCTACGACACAGAATGACTTTGTACCATTGGCTCTTGAGTGATATCTTGCCTGTACTACAAAAATGGAGTAATGGATCTCCGATTAGAGTACTGCTTGACAACACTTACCCCCTGGAGCTTTGAAGAAGGTACACAGACCTACAGGAAAGCCGGTCCAGTTCCCTGAGGGTCGGTGCAATGTTGGAACATGTATTTAGGTTTAAAGAGTCTAGCAACTTGGTTGTGCAATCTGGAATTTCATTTGGTCTTTCTTTGGACTTTAACAAAAACAACATTAAAATAGTTCAGTCTTTATAAAATCAAAGCTCTGGTCAGTTCACTGGGCACAGAGACAACGGAAGCAGCAGGAGGATCCGCTCAGCCACAGGATATGAAAACAGATATTTTGATTACTGTGATAAATGTAGGACTCAAACCATACTCTGAGGATTTTTGCTGCATTCGTAGGGATCAGCAAGATACCTAGTCCCTCTCTGCAGATGAAGGGGAGGCTGACATGAGCGATATCTTCGACTCTAAGGATGTCAATGTTTGACCTGTTCGAGCAGAGGTGGTTCTCCCTCAAACAAAGTTGCTTCATACCTGCAGCTACTGTACATCAGAAATACCCACAGGAAGCTGGATATTGCCCGAATACAATGGAAACTGCACAGGTATTGTGATGGAAGCTGGAATAAAGGCCCCATATACACATTTAATAAAATGCTAACAGATTAGATGGACATCACAGTTGATGGCTAACAGTCCATTTTTATTTGAGCGCAATGGTTTAACATGTAGGAAGTATGCCATCGGAGACCTGTTCCAGAGACACCTGTCTATTTCTAGAAGCCCTCCAAAAGAGTTTCTTAGTCAACAGGGTCAATAACCACAGACAGGCTAGGGAGAATTAAGTCCTGTGATCAACCAGAGTCCAAGGATGCTTGCAGGTTCTCCATACACTCAATAACCAAGGGTTCCATCCATCGCCATGTTGAACCCCGGTTGTCTGTTATGAAGAGTCAAAGTTGATTCAATTAATTCTTGCATTTGTTCCCCTTTCATGACTTTGCTCATAAATGGAATCGAAAAATGGGTCAGTAATTCACATGTGCCATTTGGACTAACCAGTACTTTTTCCAGTAGCCAACTAATTGTAGCATGGTTCAGAACGCTGGGGACCACTCCTCATTGAAGAGAGTCATTTATAATACTTGTTATCTCTGGGACACGCACAGATAGTGTTTTATCAAGTTAGTAGTGCACCGGTCGACAGGGATGTTCAAGGCCTTCAGCTTGCCAGTTGCTTTGCATTCTTGGTCAGGGCTCAAGACTTTAAACGATGAGAACGTAGATGGGCTTTCAGGTAACCTACATGGCATATAAAGTGGCGACCCTGGATTTCTGCTGTCTCTACCTGAATCCTGATGATATGATTCTCAAAGTAGGTCATTCGGTTTTCCGCGTGTTGGTCAGTAATCGCAGGGAATTCTTAAAAGGCTCCGATTCTAAAAGTTCCTAGAAAACCTTAAATAATTATTTTGTTTGATTGGATGCCCAGCTGAATCTGGCATGAAAATGATATTTCTTTCATTTTTAAAGAGAAGAGCTAAAAGGTATTCCTTAATACGAGCTTTACATAGTTCTCCATCAGATGCCTCTTTAGTTTTCCTCCAACGTGTTTGTAATTTTCTGTTGATCCTTATAATGTCTACAAGTTCCTGTTTAAGCCACTTATAGGCTTTCTTATTGAAGAATCTTGGTATTTTTTAGGTTGAAGAGGAGCAACTATATCAAAAGTTCTGAAATTTTTCTGATGAAGGTTCTCAAGAAAAGCCCCTGTGTTACTGGTAATTGATGAGGAAGGCCTATTGACCGAGACACATGTTTTGCATAGTCTAAGCTGATACACATTTCTTCCATAGTTGTGAAGGAAGATAGTGGTCTGAATTGTGGTCTTAGCTCTTATATGGATGCATTTAGCTTCTGTACAAAACATGATTAGATTATGCTCCATACAGGAACAAGATGTAGGAGTTAAGTTTCATGTAGGCATATTACATGTGAGGATCAGAATCTTAGTGTGTCCTGCTAAGGAAGTGGATGAGGGGAAACAGAAAGATGGGTGGTGAGATTTGACAACTTCTGAACCAGTTTATAACTCAGGACAGACACCTAGTGACCCTAAATACAATGTTTTGCAAAAGGGCTTGGTTAGACAGCACTAAATATGAAAGGTCCTTCAAGAAAACAAGATTGTGTCATGGTTTAAGAGTGACTAGGATGCTGATGAAAGTGGAGTGAGGACATTCATCTGCTAAAAATAATGTTCATCTTAACAGGATAATGACTATTGATTGATGGGCACCAGATCCACGCCTTCAGCATTATTCTTCATATGAATTAAGCCTAGGAGGATCAATTTTATTTTATTGATAAAATTCCACACTTTGGCTTGAATATCCAATAACCACAATACTTCATTAAGGTTCCCAATTAAAATATACCATACATACTATAAAACACTTTTTGGGAATAATTTGTCATCAAGCAACAATGTTCCAAAAAGAAAGTAGAAGCTAGTTAATCGCTGCAAGATGACTTCTTACAGAAGGGGTCACAAAATGTTTTGCTACCCTTTCTATATTCGCAATCACACGGGTGTACATTTTGCAAGAGGATCACCTTCCGCCTCCTCACCCACGCACACAAAGCCCTACACGACCAAGGCCCGAGCTACCTCAACAACAGGATCAACTTCTACACTCCCACGCGCCCCCTCAGATCAACCAGCCACGCCCTCGCCGCCGTCCCCCGCATCCGAAGAGCGACAACAGGAGGAAGGTCCTTCTCCCACCTGGCTGCAAAGACCTGGAACTCACTCCCGTCCGACCTGCGCCTGACCCAAGACCACCTCTCCTTCAGGAAGAAGCTCAAGACCTGGCTGTTCGAGCAGTAACGGCACCCCCCCCCTCCCAGCGCCTTGAGACCCTACGGGTGAGTAGTGCGCTATACAAATGACCTGATTGATTGATTGATTTGCGCCTGCGCAATAACGATGGGCTGCTCCGTCGTTAGCATGAGAGCATAGTGACTAGTCAAATGCAGAAAAGCCTGGGGCCCAACACCCTAATACTGACACTACTGTACGGACTAACAGGTTTACCAGAGGCCCAGTAATTTTACACCACCTCTAGAAATGGTTCCTCCTGGGGCAGATTCCCAGGACCCTTAAGACATCCACCTGCAGACAGCGCGATCATACAGTGCCCACACGTATTAGGGAATACCTGACCCAACCCCCTTCACCTTCCTGACCCATCCGCCTTCACCTTCCTATGAAACACCTTGCTGGTTTAAAACCACTGGTCCATGTTTCAGTGCTGCATAGCCCAAAGAAGATACTTGTTTATGCTCGAGCTGGCACGAGCATATTTTTTGGGGACTAGGTTGTCTGGTCCCAGTCTACACTAGGAGCACCGAAAGTGGGCGTGTCTGGTGCAGACTGAACCGTGGGCTGTTTTGCATGATGCAACCCTCGGTTATTTGTTGATAAACAATCTGAGGCCTATATTGTGAGAAAGCAGTAACCCACAACCCCTACCTAAAAAGAGTACAATTTAAATCCAATACGAGTGATCTCTTTAATATCAATGCATGTGAAACATTTTGGGACGGAGATGAACCTTTGCAGATCTACAGGGTGGGTGACCCCTCTGAAGGCTATGGAAAGCATTTGCCATAACAGGGAAGTGAATACAAGTACAGCTCTTCCATTGAGGACGAGGTGAGAGGTAAAAACATTTTCACCCCTGAATACTTTGTAGACCTGCAATTTTGCCATTTCAAATTTCCTTTTAAAATTAAGAGTGAATTACTCTTTAAGATATACAACCGTCTTCAAAAACATTCTATTGTTTCATTGAAAAATATCCGATCATTAACTCTCATAACAAATGCACGGTGCGCAAAGTAGCAGACTGTGTTGGTCTTTTAGCACCACACCAACAGTGTGTCAATCAGAAGGCCCCGCTGTGCATTCATCTGATAATTGTCACTGGTAGAGTTTGAAACCCCTGGCACAGAGAGGTTCAAACTAGGCTTCCGCCCACAAAAAGACTATGGATGAATGGAGTTCAGAAACGAAGTTCTGTATCGTTGTAACTGTGGGTCGGGTGGCGGGACAAGGGCGTTTTGTTAGAGTCGGTCTCACAAGTTTAGCAGTGGGTGGAGAGAGGAAGAGGAAAGTAAACCTCTCTGTGTCAGTGGGAACAAAATCCCATTGTGTGAATGAGTCCTAGAGACCAGCATGAAAGGCGTGGAGTGCCATTATTGGCAGCACTGTCGTTGGAGAGCACTTTAAACGCCCATCGCAATGGATATCCTCCTGCAGACCAGCAAATGCTTCAGGCAGGAACCCGATAGTTGGCATCTACCACCTGATACGGGCGTTTGCTCCACTTCACAGCATTCTGTCGCCAGGCTCAAGCAATGGAAGGATGTCCAGGGGCGTGTTGCAAAGTGTACATTTCTTTTTACATTTATCACGTCACAGACTGTGACCCTGCTTCACTCTTGGGCAAAAAACATCATAGAAGAATGCTAATTCACATTAGCGTGTAAAAAAATGTGAATTTGCCTTCATAAATGGATTTATTCAAATTACTCCAGTCACCCAATTTTAAGTGCTCTGATCCCAGGGACACTTGAGTGGGATGCAAGAAGATAGCAACCCTACAAAAGGCAACCAAAACAAACAAAGTTTCAGCTTCAGTTTAAATACCTTCTGAAGGTACCTTTCCACCATGAAATCGATTGCAGATTTATTTTTGTCAAGAGCAGGAGGAAATCTGTTTTCAGGATTGGAAAGGGGCAAAAATGCCATCAATGTTGGTGGAGGTACAGGGAAAGAAGCTTCCCCACAGGAAAAAATGGTAGCCCGGTGGAGAAACACAAGGAAAGTTATTCACTGGAAATGCACTGATGCTTTACAGTTATATGTGCTAAAATGTACTTTGGTGGTGGGGGATCATTGAACATGCATACCCAGCATCGCCGGCTACCCATCTACTTGCTGCTCGTGATTTTCTGCTACCACAAAGGGCTCCTAAAGCTGCCCACCAAAAAAATCCTACTTCATGAAAGTCGCGAAGAAAAAACATTTAAAGGAGTGAGTCACCAAACTTTGCAACTTTACACACCCCGACCTGTAGTATACAAGGTAGATCCAGGCCAGATTTTAGGGATAGCCAAAGACTATGCATAAGAGAACAGCTGTGATTCATTGTGTGTAAAGTTATATTGCACGGCTATGCTAAAAATCCGGCAGTGACCAGAAGATCTACTTATTTTTAGAACACGTTTGTAAGAACAAAAGGCAGAGTTGTTGCCTTTGCAGATGATAACTCTGACTACTGTTTCTTGAAGATTCATGAAACGTGTGACTAGAGGAAATAAGTGTCTTTATTTCTTAGATCGTGAGAAGTTCAGTGTTCCAAAGACCAATTCAGGGTCCTGATCCCCCATCAACACACACAACCAATCAACCTGTAACCAATCACAAGACAAAGAGGAGGCTGCCTCAAGGTGTTGTACCAAAATCACCTTGAAAATAAAGGTGTACTGACTGTAGGGTTTGACATTGATCAAAATCGTAAATAACGTAGTTATCGGACACCTTGCAAAATATGAGAAAATGGAAAGATAAAAATTACCCACTTAAAAACTCAACCAAACCCTTACTAAATAAAACCTCCAAGAGAAGGTGGATGCTGTAATGGGCTCAGCTAGCGCCTAGAGCATATGGCATGCTGGGTACATTGAAAAAATAACAAATGTAGAGCTGCAGGGGAGGGCAAAGACCTGCTGGGGAGAAACATACGATGTATGTATGTATGTATGTATGTATGTATGTATTGCGACTTATATAGCGCACGTATCACCCGAAGGCATCAAGGCGCTTGCCTTGGGAACCCGTCCTGGCTTTTCCCTGTGAGATAACCCCTACTGGGTATCCCCAGGGTGAAAGCCAGGCATCCCGCAGCCGGTGGGCCGCCGTAGTGGAGATTAAGCAACTATTGCCCAGAGTTGCAGCGTGGGACCCCATGATTAGAATAGGCACCGAGGCGAGAATTATCGAGTCCGGACATTTTGGGCTCAGGACCCTGCCGCGTCGGGAATTAAACCCTGGTCCCGGGCCAGACCTCTGCATCAGAGTCTGCCGCTCTAATCAGTGAGCCACACTCCTCCACTATAAATCAGTGTTGGAAAAATACTTAGCCTCAAATATTCAGGTGCTGGATTGTACTGCCAAGGCTAAACTAGAATAAATTAGAACTCACTTCAAACCTCGAGAGTGGGTCCAAAGTGGCTGAGAAGGTATAAAACCTGAGGAAGTGCCTTCTCAAAGGCCCGTCTGCAGGCTCCTCAACTTCAGTTTCAAAGTAGCCTCTCTCTGGCCTACCAGTCTCCCCAAGTGAAGGCAACAAGCAGGCCTTTCCGCCCAAGTGCTGCCCAAACTTGTGATTCGAGGCGGTTTCAAGTCATCTCTTTCAGGTGACTCAATATTAAAATATTCCATTTATAATGGCAACTAAATTCCATTGGAGTGGTCATATTCTACCCACTGGCCCTTACGCCCATCTCCTTGCTCTCAATCTTTTTCTGGTCCTTTAACGCTGTTTATTGAGGTCTCCTACTACATGTGCCTCTGAGGCCGATGATGAAACCTAAGTTGAAGCCCTCTGAAAAATGAGCACTGGTGCTCACTACCTGCAAACACTGGCACTCATTAAGTAGTTGTCTAAGATTATTCATTTTTGTAGCCCAATAGCTTTTTAAATACTAATCAAGTGTCTACGCTGGAGCTACGTTTTTCTCACCCCAAAATATTTTTCGCTCATGCAGTGAAAATTGTCCTTTCACCAATGTGTTACTTCACTCAAACTCCACGCACTCTTTTACTAATCCTCCCAATCCCTTGAGATTATCACACAAACTGTCTCCACGCCTCATTTTTTCACATTCCTTCATTCTCTCACTACAGTTGATACAGTCAGTTAAACATGGGCAGACATTTTGTTTTAGATTTTCTGTATCCCAAGTCCACCTGTTTTTGACAATGTTTCATACATAATAAAAGCTGTTTTACTTATCAGATATACAAAAACTCAAACTAATTGTAAGTCTTAGAATGCACTTTACGGAGATCTGAAACATGCCATAATGATGGTGTTCACAATAGGTAAAACGATTGAAATAAAAGTAAATAAATAAATTAATGAAAATAAGTCAAATAAAAATTACACTTAATACAACGATACATCTCACCTCACAATGAGTCAGACTCCTGTAATCTTCCTGCTATACGTTTTGACATTAAAATGTGTTCTTGCTGTAGCTTATATTACTTCCAGTCTAATAGTCAATACATATGCTTCCATTTGAATGCTTTATTGCATAACCGGTTTGGTTTCTCATATTTAACAGCTAGCCTCGAAGTCAGAGGGCTTCAAAGTGGGGACTAACCACAGTTAGGAGACTAAATGGGTCTCGAAAGAGAGCAGTGCTGTGACAAAGAGGACAAGTGAGGTTGCATCAATCACAACAGAAATATGTCTCACCACGCCCAACAACTCACTTGGGCAAATGTAGGCAGCTATCTCATCACAGAACCACAAGAGATTACCACACATTGCAACAAACCGCCTCCAAACTGGTCTTCTTGTTAGAGGCTAAGGATTTGCTCAATTAACAAAATGTCTTTTTGCCAGGTACTTTCAAAATCTTTGAACTTGAGAGGCCTCCGACAGCATATAGCTTTATACCAAAGTATGTGACAAGATGTGCTTTCAAAAATTAACAAGCTTTGGTAAAGCAATAGGTCTTGTTCTTTTTGACAGTGCTGTTTGTTGATGCTGCTGATGTTCGGCAGCATCATCCCAGAAAATAAAATAAAATATCATTAAAACAATGGGGATCACTATATTTTAATATGAAAAGGTTTTTCACGTCAATTTCTGACACAAGGACGAATTTTGCTTTAAACAATAGTGCAGAAAACAAAGAGGGCAATGAAGGTGCAGATACGGGAAGTAGGAAGAAACGCAACGAGAAGTGGACAGGTTGCATAAAAAATAGAGCTGGTTGTGGGGAGGGGAGAAAATTAGCACCCAATGGAAAGAGCAATAGAGGGAGCAACACAGAGAATGGGGATGGTGAAGTTTGGTGAAGAGGCAGCACACAGGAGAGGGGCAAGCACATGAGGGAGACAGCAACCTGGAGGGTTGGGGAGGGTATATGGAGCGAGGAGAAGCACACAAGGGAAAGAGCTGGTAAACACATACAATCTCAAAGTAAATAAAAGTGAGCAGTACCAGGATAGAAGCCATCTAATCAAAAGGACGGTAAAGAGGCTATGCCTGAGAGCAGGGACAAACACGTGAGTGGACGGTACGCCATCCAATAAGAAACAAGAAAATGGTAAGGACAAGAAAGCTGGCTAATGGTAAGCAATGGGGGGGGGGCAGTAAGCCCACTGTACATTTTTGGGAAGCCCACAAAAAGTATTTTTCACTAAACAGGTTGCTCTGTCTGGTAGGAAAGAACTAGAAATGATCATCCCAGTTTAAGAGATTGAAAGGATAATGTGATAAAGTAAAAATAAACCTACATTTTTGTAGAACATTCGTATGATATAGAATCACCAGTCCCCTAAAGTTCCTTAGACTTTTTTGGGTTGTTGCTTGAAACTTATTTTTTATTTCATATATTGGAATGTTTGAAGCAGCAAAGAAACTAGAAACACAGTTTGGGTACATATCTTTCAAGATGCATTTCTCCTAGCTTACTTCATTCAAACTATAGAGCTCTTTTGTACTCTTTAAAATAAGATTTAGCTATTTTGAATAAATACATTCTACAGCTACACTACAAGTTTTTAACTTGAGCGGTATTTAATATTCAGGACATTATTTGTGATAAAAGAAAACCTAATTTTGGCAGACCTCGAAAAAAACATTGTTAGACGAGGGGAACTTGCCATGAAAACGTTTAAATGCAAAACAACAGTTGATGGATAGAATGCAGAACAATGTACTGGGGTGAAAGTATGACATTGTTATGCATTCTGTCCATCAACTGTTTTGCATGAAAACGTTTAAAGGCCATTTCTGCAAGCACATATGTCTGAAGAGTCATTTTTTCCTGTCTGTATCGACATGCACATATTATAATGCATCACACCTTATGCACACAAGTCACTTTATTCAGATTTTAGAGTCCTTGCCTGATGAGAAAAGGTGTCCCTTTCACCTTGTGCTCCACAAGGGTTTCCTGTGACTTGACAGCAATAGTTATTATGTGATGTAGGAAACCAAAGTGGTCTGAATCACAAAGCAATCATTTGCTGGTGAAAGTTCAACTTAAATGTCCAATATCATTTATGTACAAGTGCAAAGCCACTCTTTTTATTCAAGAAGCGTGGGTACGTCACTCGTAAAAAGATTTACTCATGCACACTAGCACATGTGAGTAAATCTACATAGTCCATTAAGAGAGGGGTAGAAATGCCCTCAACGGTTTGGTAACACTTACATGAGTACTTATTCGCTAGCATTCACTAATATTCTCTAGAACTCATTCCCGCCAGAAACAGTTGCACACTGGAGCAGTCACACACGCACACACTCGGGATCAGTCACATACACACACATACCATTTACTAGCCAGCATAAACCTTAGAATTGTAATGATAATGGAGTGCCAGCAACGCCTCCGACCTAGGATGCCACTAGAGCAGCGCTAGGGTTGGAGGTGGGGCGGACTTTCCACCTTTAATATGCTTTGAAAGCTTACACAATTGAACATAATGACAAATTAGTTGAATGCACCATTTTCTCCCAAATTGTCTTGGGCGGAGAATCCCTAAATGCCCCCCTTTGTAGTAGGGTGGCTTACTGGGAGCTGGTTTGAAAATTTGCCAAGGGTGCTTTGGGTTCCCAGTTCGGCCCCGAGGCTGGGAGAGGTACAGGGGAGGTGATTAACTCAAAGGCTTATCATTCGCTCCGTTGACAGGTCATGAGTGCTCGGCCTCGCCAAAAAACACTGCAGGATTGAACCACACTACAAGCGTTCCAAATCCCAGCAATAGACCGAGAACACAATATTCACAGGTGTGCATAGCCAGCAATAGTCTACTTACCACTCTATACCAAAACACATTTTAAACACCGAGCAGCATCATGCCCTCACCAATGTAACAAAACAGAATGGGCAAACAGCTGCCACAGCACATTCACGCCGTCCGCCACCGTAACACAAATACAACGACAGACAACCCCATCATCCAACAAGACACCATAACCATACAGTTGGTTAAGTGTTAACTAAATAGAATGAACTGCATCCTCTCATAAATCTACAAAATAAACCTTTAAAACAAAGTCATACCACACCCAGAAGAGCACAGCACCACAAGGCCCAAAGTGAACAGCAACCATAAAAATCTGTGCACTCCAGCCTAAAAGGAAAATCTGTGCACTCCAGCGTAAGAAAAAGGACAAGTTCTTGAGTAAAAACTTAATACCACAAGCATAACACTAAAGTTGTGAGACCATTGTACTCGTCTATTGCGTTCAAATATTACATTATCGCAGACTAAATTGAACATAAAATCGTCAGCTGCACTTTTCACACGGGCAGCGGGAGGGGGCGGGCAGGCACACGGACAGCGGGAGGGGGGCGGGAACGGGGACACGAACAGCGGGGGGGCAGGAACGGGAAGACGGACAGCGGGAGGGGGGTGCGGGAAAATCTCTTGCTTCACGGTCTTGTGTGAAACATCACGAGCTGGGTAGAGCCGGCCACACGTCTAGCCCTTTCTCCAAGACCCAGGCCCCCAGAACACCCCTGTTGTGGCGAAGCCTGCTGTGCATTTACGTCACTTTTACCCACTGGACTAATAAAAAATAGAGCTAACCTGGAGAATCGACCTAGGACTTCCATTCTATTCTCGCGTAAACACTCCGCCTGCGTGTGATTGGCTGTCCGCTGTGCTGTACAATATTCAGGATGGCTAAGAGTCAGTGCACGTGCATCAGACTGACTGCACAGCTTGGAATCAGCATTATGAAGGTTTTGAAGTCGTGCTGTCTGCATCGCAAGCACGATCTTGGAGAAGTTCCGATTTAAATCTACGAGTTTTGGAAAGTGCGGTCGCACACCTGCGCCCAGCACAAAGGAACGCCTACAAGATACAGCCCCAGGTGCGACCAAGCTCTGCGCCTGTAGACTACAGGTGAACGCACAATGTGCACCTCAAAATGCAAGTCACACAACCTGAGCTCGCAACATTTTCCTGGAAAGTCATTCTGTTTTCAAACGAAGGGACGCCTTTTAAATAATCCTGTTAAATGGAATCACTTAAAACGTGGTGTCGAGCATGCACATGTTCATGATATGGCCCCTGCAGATTTGAGCTGCAGTGTAGGGCGTGCAGTACACTGCAGTTATGGGGCCCTAAGGTAAAGAGTAGCGCTGGCAGTGCTCATATCTGGGATGAGGCGCTTGCTTTTCCTCATCAGACTGACCCAGAAAAGGAGCACCTGTACTCCGAAGTGCACAACGTGTATGCTCTTGTAACTCCGATGTCCACAGCGTGTGCGCACCTGTATTGGTGCACGGTGTATATGCTCAGGTAACTCTGAGGTGCACAGCGTGTGCGCACCTGTATTCCGAGGTGCACGGCGTATATGCACAGCTAACTCTGAGGTGCGGAGCGTGTATACCTCTAACTCTGAGGTCCGCCGTGTGTGCAGTGCACAGCCCGTGTGCCCTTGTTACTCAGGGGTGCAGAACGCGTGTGCACTCGTTACTCCGGGGTGCCTAGCGTGAGCGCTTGTAACTCCGGGTGGAGAGCGGGTATGTATGCACCTGTAACTCTGTGGTGCACAGCGTGTGTGCAGTGTAAATGTAAATGTAAATGTAAATGTATTTCGATTTATATAGCGCACGATTCACCCAGGGGTCTCAAGGCGCTTGCTTAGGGAACCCGTCCTGGTATTCCCCTGTGAGAGATACCCCGGCAGGGTATTCACAAGGTGAAAGCCAGGCATCCCGCCGCGAGGGGCCGTAGTGGAGATTAAGCAAGCTATTGCCCAGAGTCGCAGAGTGTGACCCCGTGAGTCGAGTAGGCACCGGAGCGAGAATTGTCGAGTCCGTGGAATTTTTTGAGCCCAAGACCCGCCGAGGCGGGGAATCGAACCCTGGTCCACGGCTGATCTCAGCTTCCGGGTCTGCCGCCTCTAACCACTGAGCCACACTTCTCCACGCTTCACGCTCCAGTGCAGAGCGCGTGTGCCCTTGTAACTCAGGGGTGCAGAGCGCATGTGCACACCTTACTCCAGGGTGCAGAGCAGGTCTAATAAAAAATAGAGCTAACCTGGAGAACCGACCTAGGACTTCCATTCTATTCTCGCGTAAACACTCCGCCTGCGTGTGATTGGTTGTCAGCTGTGCTGTACAATATTCAGTGATGGCTAAGAGTCAGTGCACGTGCATCAGACTGACTGCACAGCTTGGAATCAGCATTATGAAGGTTTTGAAGTCATGCTGTCTGCATCGCAAGCACGATCTTGGAGAAGTTCCGATTTAAATCTACGAGTTTTAGAAAGTGCGGTCGCACACCTGCGCCCAGCACAAAGGAACGCCTACAAGATACAGCCCCAGGTGCGACCAAGCTCTGCGCCTGTAGACTACAGGTGAACGCACAATGTGCACCTCAAAATGCAAGTCACACAACCTGAGCTCGCAACATTTTCCTGGAAAGTCATTCTGTTTTCAAACGAAGGGATGCCTTTTAAATAATCCTGTTAAATGGAATCACTTAAAACGTGGTGTCGAGCATGCACATGTTCATGATATGGCCCCTGCAGATCTGAGCTGTAGTGTAGGGCGTGCAGTACACTGCAGTTATGGGGCCCTAAGGTAAAGAGTAGCGCTGGCAGTGCTCATAGCTGGGATGCAGGACATCGCGCAACCCACCCCTGAAAACGCCATTTTGGAAGTGTGGCGAAAACAAAGCTTTAAAAAAAAAAAAAAAAACACCGCCCACCGCCACATGACGAGTGCAAAGGGGCGGGATGAGTAAAAATCGCGGGAACGCCCACGAATCTGCTCGGGGAATGAGTGACGCATCTCTGTTCCAATGGCTAGCCTCCATTTATGGAGCTAGCCAATGGGACAGAGGCGCGGAACGAAGCCCCATACTTGTTTACAAAAGTTTTTCGTCTGCGCGATACTGCTTGCGCAGTAAACGCCAGGCGAAACCTAAAAAGGATTCCTCCATGGAGAGGATTTTTTTTTAAAGTTAAGCAGCGCAATTGCACTTCATGAGACTGTTGCAACTACCTAAGTGGCTTCTGCCTGCCACCCATGCTGTAAAGTAACATCATGCGCTAACCTACGATGTAAAACAGGAGAGAGAAAGAGATCCCCATCTAGGGGCTGAATTGCAAAATGTTTGATTCAATAGGCCATAATGTTGATCCATGTACAATAAGAATTTAGGTCACATATAGGGTGCATATGACAAATTACTTGCCTCTGAGTTCACTAATGGGGTGGTCGTCATGACGAGGGTAGTAGGCATGAATGTTTCCAAACTCATGTTGACAAACTATCACTATTATTAAATGCCTCTTAATGCAGTGATATAACCGGATGTATTGAAGAGAAACTCTTCTGCATCTTAAAAACATAAACTTTTTAAAAATGTAGAGGCTTTTCCTGTTTTTTCATGGTTTGTTGCACGATTTATATGGTAAACATTATCTTAGCTCGGCCCAGGCAGACCTTTGACTCGGCTCTCCCTTTTAATTTGTTGTATTACCCAACTCTACCTTAGAGTACTTCCGCAAACCTCTTCAAGATGCCGGAAATGTGTAAATTCCAACCACACATAGGTGTGAACCTACCAGTGTTGAGTTTCACATCTTTGTAAAGTAACCTCAGAGTGTGGCATTTTCAGTAACAATACAAGGCCATGCGTTTTAAACAAAAATGTGGAACTCTCTTCCTCCAGAGACCAGGACCAGCCCCTCATTTAATCTTTTTTTAAAAAAGAAGTTAAAATGAGATTACTGAATAGTCTGCCTTCTATCTGATGCAATTTGTCGGTTATTCTTCTGGCTCCCTGCACTATCTCACTTTTGTCTTATTTCTACTTATGTCGACTGTTACTGCTTGTGTTATTATGCTGTGACTTTTATTTGCTATTGCTATGCTGTGCAGCGCTCTGATACCAATATTGGTCATGTTCCCGCTAAATAAAAATTCATAAATAAAATAAACAAATGTCAATTACACTCGTAGTGGTAGGCAAGGCATTGCAACTGTCGCCAAAATGTGCATACTGAAAAACACAGGAAACATATTTGCAGCAGAAAAAGAAAGGATATTTATAATCCACAGGGCGCATGTCCAGAGTTGAAATCAGCAAACAAGGCCAGGTGCTAACATCTGCCTCCTAATGAGGTTTTGGAAAGTGCCTCGTGCTGGGACCCTGCCTGGAACCAACACCAAGTTTGCGAGTGACAACGTCATTACGCCGCAGCTGTTTTCCGTTGTAGAGCTCTCTCTGCCGCTGCAAATGTTTCCGGTGTGTCCGGCAACACCTTTGAGGGGTCGGGTTCGGGTCGCCACTCCAGGTGTGTCCTGGCCTTGTTTGTGCGCAGACGGGGTTCTTGGCGCGCAGATGTTTTCCGATCCTACGGTGAGTGAGTGACAGACCACGGCTATAACAAGGGGGGCTTGGGGGGGGCAGCCGACCGAAGGGAGGTCCCCCCCGGCTGTTTGGGAGGGGCGCCGGGGGGAGGGGGGCTGGAGCAGGGTTTGGGCTATTTTTGGGCTTGTTTTGGGCTCCTCTTGTTCTACTAGAGGAGCCCAATTATATATTCCCCTGGCTCCTCCTCCCGGCCACCATTTTAGGCTAGGTGACCTGGTGGCCGGGAGCTCTATTAGCTTAGTTTAAAATAATTTCCTATTTGAGGATATTTTTCGGTAGCTGTATTTTTAGGGAGTGATTTATTTTGTCTTTTGAGGACTATTGTGTGCTTGAAGCCGTCAGGCTTTTAAGCGAAGCGGGACGTTTGGATCTCGTGATTGGGGAGGCAGCTGGGCCGTTGCGTCCTCACCGACAGGCCTCAGCTGGTGTGTCTGCGGTGGTCGCGGCTTGTATGTCTCCGAAACGGTCCCGCCGGGAAGGGGTAAGTGAAAGGGGCCGCCCACGCTCTAGGAGGGCGACCCCTGGCTCTGGCACACATGCGGAAACCGGAGCGACTTCATTTTGTCAGCCGGGAGTGGGGAATGGGGGGGCATTGGTGTCTCTTGCCCCCGTGTTGCAGCAGGTCCGTTCGCTTTCGGTTCCCGCTGCCAGAGGCAAGCGGGCCGCTAAGCGCGGAGGCAGGAAGCGCTCTGCTTCAGCCTCCGTTGTTCAGTTTGAGGAGCCGGCGGGAGGAACACCGGCGGTTGGCGCGCATGCGCAGGTTGATTTTCTTGCACCTCACGCGCAAGGTGATGTGCTGTTACCGGCGGCAGTGGCGGTTAGCGCGCATGAGCAGGTTAATTTTTTGTCGCCACACGCGCTGGGAGATATGATGTTACCGGCTGAAGTGGCGGCTGGCACGCATGGGCAAGTTAGCGTTATATCACCACACGCGCAGGGGAATTTGATGTTGCAGGGTGAAGTGCCGGTTTTACAATGTTTGGATCGGTCAGCACAGGAAGCTCATGGTAGCTTTACACAGGCAGTTGTGTCGTCGTTACATGAAGGGGCTGGGGGTGCATGTTTTTCTACTCCAGTTTGTGTTTCACAGGAGCATTTGTTTGGGGAAGAGGGTGTTCGGGAGGAGGCACAGGCTGGGCAGCGTGTTTTTGGGGGTGAATTTGTACCTTTTAGCCCTCTTTTGATTTCTCCTCCTGTATCTACCCGTGGGGAGGTGGTTTCTGTGCTCAGTGGCTCTGTGGGAGAAGGGGAGTGGGCGCAGGTTGAAAGAAGGGTGGGGGAGTTTTCTATTGGACAGGCTGCTGGTCAGGTTATGGTGGGTACTCCTTTACTTATTTCTGGGTCTGGAAACGGGCGCTTGGAGCCTGCTGTTGAGAGTAGTGTTTTTTCTCCGTTGCAAGGGAGAGGCAATAAGCAGGTGGGTGCCAGGTCGTGGGAGGGTCTGGATGTGTTTCCTTCCTGGGCAGAAGGGGTTTGTGATGCGGGCGTTGTGGCGCCTATTAAAGGGACTGACATGTTGAGTGGCTTTGGGGGCACTTTGAAGTTTCCGGGTTTGCCTGTGGGGGTAGACCTTCTGTGAGGGTGGAAAAGGCATCGTCTGAGGCACAGCAGGAGGGGCATGGGGGACAGGTGTTAGGTCCTGCGTCTAAGATTGTTCAGGAATTGTTGGAGTGGAGTAGTGGGGGTGAGGAAGTGGAACCGTCTCCTCCCCGACAGCGTTTGTCTGTTCAGGCTAGGGAGGTTGTTTTTCAGCAGGATGGTAAAACACGATTTCAGGAGTCTAGGTCTTGTGTAGCTAGTGGCGTTGATATGTTTGGAAGTTTTCGTGGTAAGGGTTCCGGCACATCAGTCCAGCCTTTTTCTTCACAGGTCAGGGAGTGTCGTGGAGCAGCAGACTTGGTAGGGTGTGGGGCGGCCCAGCGGCACCGAGGAGAAGGGAGGGTGGAGCCTGGCGCGGCATACCCCGTACCGGCGAGGGATCCCGTCGCGGTCAGCATAAGCAGGTCCGGCACGACCTCGTTGGCCCCAACGTCCTTCAATCAAGATCTCAGCGCGGTCAACAGCAGCGGGTCTGGCGCGACCTCGTTGGCCCCAACGTCGTTTTCTCAGGATATCGGCGCGGTCGGCAGAAGCAGGTCAGGCGCGTCCTTGCTGGCCACAACTTCTTTTTCTCAGGTTCGCAGCGGGGTCAGCAGAAGCAGGTCCGGCGCGTCCTCGCTGGCCCCAACGTCTTTATCTCAGCCTCACAGAGATTTGTCATTGGATAAGTTGTGCAAAAGTGGTCAACGTTTGGGGGAGTACAGACGGGTCCAGTCGGCTCCCCCGCCTCGTGATTCAGTCAGGGCTGGTAAGGCCCATGTTGGTTTTCAAAGTCGGTCAGTGGTGTTTGCCCCTCCTAGGTTGGAGGAATCCTCAGTGCTGGATTATGATGACGACAGCTCTGAGGAGGGCGAGTTACGTGATGAGGGCTCAAGGGGGGGGGGCATTTTCACATTTCTGATACTGTTTTACAGGCACCAGAGGTGGTGCATCCGAATCCTGCGGTTTCCAGACCTACTCGAGAGAGCGGCCCCTCGGCGAGGGTTCCTCGGACGGTCGATGATGTGGAGCATCTGGCATGGAGAGTGCGGCCGGCTCAAGTTCCTTCATTGCAACCAGGTGAGCTTTCTGTGCCACGGGCCAAACCAACAATGGTGTCTGTGGGAACAGGTAGCGAACAAGTTTCAGTAGGTCTTGACATTAAGCTTCACAAGGGTCGTTATGTCAAAGATCAGGATGGGGGTGTAGGTTCAAAGGTGGATTCTAGCACTGGTACTGAGCCCATGGAGGTAGGTAAAGATCCCCCACATAGCAAGGAGCTTAAGATAAAGAAATTACCTTACATGGGCGTTACGAAAACTTTGGGCGCTCATTTAATGTTCGCTACTAAGGAAAGAATTTGGAAGGGTGAATATGTCGAGCTTTTGAAATTATTGCACAGGGAGGTTCGCTCCAAGGAAGGGTCTAAGGAGGAAGAGTATGAGCTGGCTAAGCGCCCCAAGGTTCCTTTGACGATAGAAAACTGGACAGCGGCATTTCTAATATATGCTAGCGTCTACTGCGAGAAATTCCCGGAGCGCTGCGTTGCCATTTTTAAGTATATGGACGTGATTAGGAAAGCGCAGATAACAGGTAGTGGTTTTGCATGGGCGCAGTATGATGAAGAATTCAGGGCACGATTGGCTTGGAATCCTGAGGCAAAATGGGGGGAGTTAGACACAGACCTGTGGCAACACACTATGGGTGCATCGGCTGGTGGCAAAACGATTTTTACGGCCAGCGGTTTGCCGTTAATTTACCGGCCCTTTCAGGGGAAGCCCACCAGGGGAGGGGTGGGTACGGCAACATCAACACAACCTGCCACTGGGACATGTTGGGATTTTAACAGAGGTCACTGCCCCAGGGAGTATTGTAAGTTCCGGCATGAATGTTCTCAATGTGGGAGGAAACATGCTTTGGCCAGGTGTTGGGGACTTCGGGTACCAGGGAGTCAACAATGGCCGCAACAGTCTAACAATGCCTCTGGCCCTGCACAGCAGCCTCAGCCTCATAGGGGAGGGAAAAGCACTCAAGGAGCTGGGCCCAAAGGCTCATACTCCGGTTAAGTTTGGTCAGCTAGCAGTGGCTCTGAGAGGTTATGGGAATGCTGATGCTTGTAAGTTGTTGCTGGATGGTTTTCGGGAGAGTTTTCGGCTTGGCTATACAGGACCGCGGCTGCGGCGGTGGTCCAAAAATTTGTTGTCAGCTGATGAACATAAAGTTGTGGTGCAAGACAAATTGGATAAAGAAGTGCGAGAGGGGAGAATGGCAGGTCCTTTTGATGATTGGCCTTTGGAGAATCTCATTGTGTCCCCCATTGGTGTAGTCCCAAAGAAGGAGGCTGGGCAATTTAGTTTAATTCAACACCTGTCATGGCCGGAGGGCTCTTCGGTTAATGACTTCATTGATGAAGAAACTGCTTCAGTGTCGTATTCCTCAGTGGATGTGGCCATGGCTCTGGTTGTGACTGCCGGGCCTGATGCCGAAATGGCCAAATGCGATATTAAATCTGCATTTCGTTTGCTACCAGTGCATCCAGGGGATTGGGATCTGTTGGGGATTCAGTTTCATGGGAAATGGTATGTTGATAAGGCTTTGCCAATGGGTTGTTCCATCTCCTGCGCACTGTTTGAGACTTTCAGCACTTTTCTCCAATGGTTTTTCACTGATTGTTCTCGACACCATCTAGTAACACACTACTTGGACGATTTCTTTTTTGTGGGCGCTCCCAATTCCTCGGCATGTCAGAATGCTTTGTGGACATTCCAGACTCTGATGGATTTCCTAGGTGTACCGTTAGCTCCGGAAAAGACAATGGGCCCCTGCGCGACCATGTCTTTTTTGGGTATTGAGATAGATTCTCATACTATGGAAGCACGTTTACCGGTGGAGAAGAAGGCTAAAATGTTGGAACTCTTACATTCCATGCTGATTAAGTCAAAAGTGACGGTCAAAGAGATTCAAGTGCTGTTAGGCCATCTGAATTTTGCCTGCAGGGTGGTCAGGGCAGGTAGAACTTTTTGCAGGCGTCGAGGTAGGGCTCTATCAGGACACTATTTGCCTCACCATCATGTTCGCTTATCAGCAGGGGTTAAGGAAGACCTGCGGATGTGGGTAGCCTTTTTACATTCTTTCAATGGAATTCCTTTGTACAGGGAGGAAGATTGGGTCTGGGACGTCCAAATTTTTTCTGATGCTGCAGGCAGTGCTGGTTTCGGTCTTTACTGGCAGGGCAGATGGTGTGCAGAACAGTGGCCTGCTACGTGGAAGGACGGAGGCAGGAGTATTGCATTTCTGGAGCTGTTCCCGGTGGTGGGGTCATGAGCTTGCTCACAAAAAAGTCCTGTTCGCATTGATAATAAGGCTGTGGTAGACATTATCAATAGGCAGTCGGCCAGGGATGCCCAGATTTTGAAGCTCTTGAGGGTCTTTGTGTTGGGGTGCTTGAAGTATGACATCAGTTTTAAGGCCTTGCACATTCCTGGTGAGGACAATGACATTGCGGATGCTTTGTCTCGTTCACAGTGGGAGAGATTCCATGGGCTAGCTTCGGAGGCGGACAGGACGCCGACCCCCATGCCAGAACATCTTTGGACAGTGGGCGAAACAGGGTCTTACAGTTGGTGGTAGGTTCCTTGGCAGTTTCCACTAGGACGGCATATGAATTGGCTTGGAAAGAGTTTTTAGAATCTGGAGCTTGCTGGCGCGTGCCCGGTTGGAGGCGTTCTGAGGATGTGGTGCAGTTTATTCTTCACTTAATGGATAAGGGTCTGTCTCGTGTGACAATTTCAGGTAAATTAGCTGGCATTGCGTTCATGGGCAAATTGCTTTGGGGCTATCCTCCTATGGCAGGGGAGGTTGGTAAACGTATGTTGGAGGGTTGGTCCAGGGAGCGGGGAAGGGAGCGGTTGGTCCGACAACCTTTGTCGTGGCAGACTTTAGCCCGAGTTTTGCATGCATTGCCCTCTGTTTGTGTGGATGAGTTTGAGGTTTGTCTTTTTTCAACCCTCATGGTGTGGATGTTTTTCGGTGCTTTTAGAGTGTCGGAATTGTTAGGATCTAAAGTTCATATTGGGGTTGGTTGGGGGGGATGTTCAATTTTCCAAGAGAGGGTTGCACATTTGGTTGGCTCGCGCGAAAACTGATCAGAGAAGCACAGGGAAGGGCATTTGGCTAGAGGCATCTTCTCCTTCTGAGACGTGTCCTTTGCGGTGGGCTAGGCGTTGGAGGGCTCGTTCGGGGGCAGGTGATGAGGCCCCTGTTTTTCAACATTTGGATGGTTCTAGGGTGACTGAATATCAACTGCGCATGGTTCTGCGTAAAGCTCTGCGTTTTCTTGGTTTGGATGAAAGTCATTATGGTACTCATTCTTTCCGCATTGGGGCGGCAACGGAGGCGCACAATAGGGGATGGTCGCAACAGGATATTATGTCTTTAGGGCGATGGTCTTCCAACTGCTTTCAGCGCTATGTGCGGAATGATCCAAATGTTGCGCCTGCGTCTGCTAAGTTTCCTTAACGTTTGATGCTGCTTTTCTTTTTCAGGTTCTGTAGCCGGCCCCCGTTCATCTCTTATGACCATCTGGATTGTGGGGCATTCCTTCATAAGGCGTGCAGAAGCTCAAGCTCAACAGAGTTATTTTGGTCGTACGCTTGGTTTCAACCATCGGTTGTTTAATGTTGTTTGGAAGGGAAAGGGGGGTATGATTTGGAGGGAGCTTATTCCTGCCTTGAATTCCTGGTTGGTAGGGGGTATTTGTCCGGATGTCTTGCTTCTACACCTCGGTGAAAATGATCTTTGTGGAGTGAAAGGGGTGGTTCTTTTGAGAACTATGAAGAAAGATCTTTCCCTTATAAAACAACAGTGGTCTGGCTGTCATGTTTTATGGACTGAATTGGTCCCCCGTAGATCTTGGAGGGGTGCTATTAAGCCTAGGGCAGTGGATAAAGCACGCAGGAAATTAAATTTAGAGGTCTCCCGTTTTTGCAGAGATTTAGGTTTTGGGCGGGTGTCTCATAAGGACATTCGTTTTGACGCTCTGGAGTTCTTTCGCGACGATGGAGTTCATTTGTCTCGAATTGGGATGGATTTATATTTATTGGAATTGAGAGAGGTACTTTCCAGGTGTTTGAAAATTCAGAATTTTATTGGTTGAAGCCTAGGTGGTCGGTCGTTGTGTGGTTTGGGGGGGCAGAAAGAGAGGGGTGTAATTTCCCCCCCCCCTCGTTTCTGGGTGGCGGAAATTGGGGGTTATTTGACAGCAGGGACATGAAGGTTGTTGGGTTTTGTTAAAATGGGGCTATGGCTGGAGAAGTTTAAATAAAGTTTCGTGGGGTGGTTACACTGTTTTGCTTAACGTAAGTTGTTGGTGGGCAATTTGGGAATGTGATGTTATGCTTTTGGGTTGGGATAATGTTTAAAGGATTATGCTGGTTTTTATATTGTTGAATTGTAATTATGTTGTGCAGGGTGGGGGCGGGGATTGTGACGTATTAGGGGCGGGCCTGACGTTTGGGGTTTTAAGGTGATAGTTTAATTAGTGAGGTTAGTTTTGTAAGGCGTTGGCCTAGGGTTGTATCGTTGTGAATATGCACCTGTTTCAATAAAGCGGCCTTTTTCACATTCTCAATTTGGTTTGTTGTCTGCTCACCCCCCCCACCCCTCCCTCCCAAACTCTTCAGCCGCGGCAGACACCAGGGGCTGCAGCTTAGGTAACGCGCAGCTGTCCATACAGTTTGCAAGACGGGTCTACTAATCAGCATGTCCAAAATCAATAGGTCTCGCCTATGGGAACAGTTGCTTTTGGCGTCGCTGTTTACAGCGTAAGGATGCTGTACTGCACCGTCAAAATAAAATATAATAGCGGCAGTAATACCATTCTCCTGAAGTATGCATTCTTAAGAAGGTAAGTGCCTGCCAGCAAATGACACGGGCAGCAGTTGTTTTAACTTTTTATTTACCGATCCAAGATGGCGGACACTACTAGAACTGGTGAATTATAACATGTTGTTTTCAAAAGCGCCAATAAAAAAAATAAGAAAAGGTCTATGGGTGTTTGGGGTGCAGGTGGGGAGAGGAGGAATGAAAAGCAGACACTGAGGGCAGGGGAAAGAAAGCACAACTGGAGAAGACAGGCGACAGAGAGCAAGAGTAACACGGAGCGCGGGTCGAGAGGAATACATGGATGAGAGAGAGAGCAGCACGGGGGTTGGAGAGAAACACAAGAAGACAGACAGCAGCACAGAACGAAGACAGACAGCAGCACAGAACGGGAGGATGGGGGGGCACACAAGGGATACAGCTGGAAAACACATGCGCTCTCATGGAAAGCTTAAACAAAAAGTAAAAAGTAGTTCCTCAAAAGTGAGGATAGGAATTGTTCTCCCATTGAAGAAAAAAAAACCTTCCCTTGGCCAGCGTGGACATGCAGAGTTGCGCACCTGCCCTTATCGGGAATAGTAAGTTGTACTTGAAGGACTAAAGCTACATGAAACAAGTTAGTACATAGCCCGACACACATTGCATCTTGCACCATGGTTCCCCTGCGACTCCCTCATTTAACCCAAAGTTACAGAAGTGGAAAATCCATCATATGGGCATATTTTCGACTGTTGTGATACACTGGCTGCTTTGCAAATTCAACTGGACTGAAGTCTGTTTTGGGATGTGGAATTTCGATTTTTTAATTTCTCTTTCTGCAGGCCAATATCCTATTTGGGTGCACGAAGAGTTTCGAGAACAGGCGTACACGTGCAGGTATCTCTGCATGAATCCAGTAGGGTTGCCACCTGGCTGGTTTTCTACCAGCAGCACCAGCATTTTAATGTTCCGGCCAGAACAAAAATAGGCAAAATCACCTAAAGCCGGTATTTTTAGCCCTTGTCTGTATATTTTTCAAACAGAAAAAATAAGTAGCAAGCACTTTTAAATGTGTTTTACAACTGCGCTTACGATCTCTGACTAATAAATAAAGTAAGCACAGAGAGAACAGTTATGCTTCTATCAGTTGGAAGGCTAATTTTTGGGGCTCCAGCCTCCTGAACAAACTCCACCTTGACATTAGGGCAGTACGGATGCAACCACAGTTGAGATCCTTGGTAAAGACGCACCGCTTATGGATGCCAAACAGATACAGCCAGGGGTAGTAGCTGCTACCCACCACTGTCCTTGCTACCACGGAGTTCAAGGGACTTGAAGGCGGCAGCCAGAATATAAAGGAAACAGGAAACCCCAGCCTTCCCCATACTCCGCTACCTTCAGTGGTAAGCAGAGCATTACTGAGGAACGGGGTCCACCCTGTGTGAAATAAGGGGCTGAAGGTGGTATGATTCCATTTCGGTTATGTAAATGTAAATGTATTGCGATTTATATAGCGCACGTATCACCCGAAGGCATCAAGGCGCTTGCTTTGGGAACCCGTCCTGGCTTTTCCCTGTGAGATAACCCCTACTGGGTATCCCCAGGGTGAAAGCCAGGCATCCCGCCGCGGGTGGGCCGCCGTAGTGGAGATTAAGCAACTATTGCCCAGAGATGCAGCGTAGGACCCCATAATTAGAATAGGCACCAAGGCGAGAATTATCGAGTCCGTGGCCATTTTGGGCTCAGTACCCTGCCGCGTCGGGAATTGAACCCTGGTACCGGGCTAGACCTCTGCATCAGGGTCTGCCGCTCTAATCAGTGAGCCACACTCCTCCACATCCATTGTCCATTGTAGTTTGATGAACTGTCGTCCGTGCCAGCTTTTCAGGTGACTGCCCACATATGCTAGCTAGACGCTGATGCACTCCTAGAGATGCCTTGGAGGAAGGCTGTATACATGCATGTTCACATTTGTTCGATATCCTTATGCTAACTCCCATTGGTGCAGGGCTTTGGAGGCCACAGTACCCTGGACCAAATAGCTTTGCGTGTCTATGTCACAAAACACTTCACCTCAAGCTTATTAATCTACCTAGGTAGCATCTGTTAGGACACTGGTAGTTGAGGACTTTAGTGGGAGATCAACCAGTGGGGAGAGGATGTGGCCTTATGGCTAGAGCGGTCGATCTAGACGCTGGGGAACCAGGTTCGAGTCTCGTCAGGGACGCTCAACATCCAGTGTTTCTGGGCAAATCACACAATCTTCCTGTGTCCAACAAAAATGAATGTGTCCATCTGTAACGCAACTGGTGCTCATGTAAAGCGTTCCGATACCTTCGGGTCAGGTTTGCGCTATATAAAACTATGAAGAAAAAAAGGGAGGGTATGGGTACTACTCGGCAAGCCTGGAGCACAGGCCTCATTGTCTTTTAAACAACTCACCTCACATGATTGACTTTATTCAAACTAAAGGAATCCTAATTGAGAAGAAGCATTTGAAATGCAGTAGGTCTCGCATTTTTGTGAGTTAGACCTATTGGCATAGCTCAAAAGCTATGGGACAAAATTGTAACTTTACAGGTGCCAGACAGAGCATTGCTCCGTTTAAAGGCCTGAAATGAAAGGCTAAAACGATGTTGATAGCCTACAAAATAAAAAGGCAGATTAGGATGACCAGGCGGAATTGTGGATGAATTGGGATGGACAACGCAAGCAAACAATGAGTGAAATCGCCTGGGCGAGACCCAAGCACGCAAAGGTGGGAGAATCAGACATAATGCATCATTAAAAACCCCATATTTCTAAATGGCACAACAACGAACAAATGGCGATTAATCGGCATGCCAAAAGCCGATAGAGGAGATAGCAACAGATCTTGCAGACAATGCACGCTGCCTAAGCTTGACCTAAAAAAGCACATTTCCTTCTCCAGCCAACACAGAAAGAGGCAGCCTAAGGGTACAACAGTCTCACACAGACAGCCAGTACCTGGACGTTAGACACTGTTCTATGATGCAGTAGATATGTCTTTATTGTCGGTGTCCGTTGCCAGTGTTTCAAAACGAGACTGTAGTGACTGAGCCAACACAAGCAAAGCCAAACCTGGCTTCTAACCAAAAGCACACTGTAAGTAGAAGAAAGACGCCTACTCAACCTCATGCTCTTAATGACACAGCAAATCAAAGGATTAGCACCAACAGGGAGACCATCTGCTGGCTCAGGCCTGGCCAACAGGGCCGGCTTCACGCATTCATTGTATTCTAAGCCCAAGTCTGCAGAAACGTCAGAAAGCAAAGCATCAGCTTCTAACCGAAGGACTGAAGATAGGTCACGACTCTCTCTGAACATCAGCTAAGGACACATCCTAGATCAACTGTCTCCTTAGAGGACTTATGAAGTAAACTGCCCTTCCTGACAGGCCTGGCTTAATCCAAGATTCCCTGAAGTCTTCTAACCCACTATGGTTTACCTTAAAAATGAGGCAAGCCAACTTGACGTTTATTCTGCTTCAAGAGGAAGCCAATGGAGATCCTTTGGACAGAAGAAATGTGAACACATTTTCTCTTTCCAGAAATCAACGGGGTAGCTGGACGGATGAGAGCTTGAACTGGAGCGAAGGTGGACACTGAACTGCCCCATAGGACGGCATGGCCGCACTCAAGCCGCAATAAAGCCAGGACTACCACCTTCCAGAGCAGTATACTGCCCAGCCTAAAGCACCTTCAAGCCTTGTCAGGGGTAGGAAGCACTATATAAATGCAATTACAATACAAACCCATGTGAAAGCCCTTTGGTTGTAGAAAGGATAGAAGTCCTCTCAAGGAATGAAGGGGAGCTCTAGCTCAATGTTGAGATCTGAGGTTCTGTGCACTAGAGTACTCAGATGCGGAGGCCCTTGCACCCTGTGACAGGCGAGGTCTGAGGATCTGTGCCCTGGAGTACTCAGATGTGGAGGCCCTTGCACCCTGTGACAGGCGAGGTCCGAGGATCTGTGCCCTGGAGTACTCAGATGCGGAGGCCCATGCACCCTGTGACAGGCGAGGTCTGAGAATCTGTGCCCTGGAATACTCAGATGCGGAGGCCCTTGCACCCTGTGACAGGCGAGGTCTGAGGATCTGTGCCCTGGAGTACTCAGATGCGGAGGCCCATGCACCCTGTGACAGGCGAGGTCTGAGGTTCTGTGCACTACAGTACTCATATGCGGAGGCCCGTGCACCCTGTGACAGGCGAGGTCTGAGGATCTGTGCCCTGGAGTACTCAGATGCGGAGGCTCATGCACCCTGTGACAGGCGAGGTCTGAGGATCTGTGCCCTGGAGTACTCAGATGCGGAGGCCCATGCACCCTGTGACAGGCGAGGTCTAAGGATCTGTGCCCTGGAGTACTCAGATGCGGAGGCCCATGCACCATGTGACAGGCGAGGTCCGAGGATCTGTGCACGAGAGTACTCAGATGCGGAGGCCCATGCACCCTGTGACAGGCGAGGTCCGAGGATCTGTGCACGAGAGTACTCATATGCGGAGGCCCGTGCACCCTGTGACAGGCGAGGTCTGAGGATCTGTGCCCTGGAGTACTCAGATGCGGAGGCCCGTGCACCCTGTGACAGGCGAGGTCTGAGGATCTGTGCCCTGGAGTACTCAGATGCGGAGGCCCATGCACCCTGTGACAGGCGAGGTCCGAGGATCTGTGCACGAGAGTACTCATATGCGGAGGCCCGTGCACCCTGTGACAGTCCAGATCCGAGGTTCTGTGCACTAGAGTACTCATATGCGGAGGCCCGTGCACCCTGTGACAGGCGAGGTCTGAGGTTCTGTGCACTAGAGTACTCAGATGCGGAGGCCCTTGCACCCTATGACAGGCGAGGTCTGAGGATCTGTGCACGAGAGTACTCATATGCGGAGGCACGTGCACCATGTGACAGTCCAGATCTGAGGTTCTGTGCACTAGAGTACTCAGATGCGGAGACCCTTGTACCCTGTGACAGTCGAGATCTGATATTCTGTGCCCCTAAAACCCAAGCACCCACGTTCCATAGGTTCTGCTTCTTACAAGGAAGAATATCATCCTTTGCAGCACGTGTGCAACCCACCCATGTGGACCTCTAGATTTTGATAACTGTTCAGATATTCAGGGGTCCATATTTGAACCTTAATTTGTAGGCCTCGGCTTTCCTTCCAGATGTGTTGTGTGCGCGCATCAAGCCACCTCTTACTCTGCGCCCTCCTCCCCGACCCCCTTGGTTTTGTTCAAACCACATCCCCCCACCCAAAAGTAAAAAAAAAAAAAAAAAAACATAGGGTCAGGCATATTATTAATTAGCTTACGATAAATCAGTGAGGTCGCCCTATGAAGCATGTGTTCCGTAAGCAGTCTATCCTCCAGGGGAGTGGATTCGGGTAGTCTTCCCTCTGCCGGGAGTACGGATCGCAGGGCATGAGTGATTTGCAGATAGCGGAAACGTTCTGTCTCCACTAGGGCGAATTGTTCCGCTAGTTGGTCAAAAGTAAGGATCTTGCCTCGTCTATATATGTCTCCAATCGTCGCGATACCTATACGGACCCAGGCCTCAAATCTATTACTATTACAAAGACGACCAAGACGTCGGGACACCCAAAGGGGTGTCATCTGCGTGATCATGTTGTGACATTTGAGACTCTTTGACGCCATGTGCCAGAGCTGCACCGTATGGGCCGTAGGGCCCACCAGGGCTGCTACACTCCGGGGATCGTAGAGCGCTGTCATCACTCCTCTGCCCCCAAGGTCATACCTGTCCGCTTTGTACGCAGGCTCTGTCTGCGGGGCATGGAGCAAGTGATTCACGATCTTAAGTTGCGAAGCCCAGTAATATAACTGAACATCAGGAAGCACAATGCCTCCATCGTACCAGCTCCGTACCAACTTTAGTCGGGAAATACGTGGAGGTTTGCCCCCCCAGAGTAAACCCGCGACCAATGCATTTATGGTCTGGAAGTATTTCGGTGGCACCAGGAACGGGGTGTTCTCTAGGATGTATAGAAACCGTGGCAGCCTCATCATTTTAAATAAAGCGGCTTTTCCGAGCAGGGTCAGTGGTAGGGTATGCCAATGCCTCACAGGTCTCTCATTTTTGTGAGTTAGACCTATTGGCATAGCTCAAAAGCTATGGGACAAAATTGTAACTTTACAGGTGCCAGACAGAGCATTGCTCCGTGAAAAGGCCTGAAAGGCTAAAACGATGTTGATAGCCTACAAAATAAAAAGGCAGATTAGGATGACCAGGCGGAACCGTGGATGTATTGGGATGGACAACACAAGCAAACAATGAGTGAAATCGCCTGGGCGAGACCCAAGCACGCAAAGGTGGGAGAATCAGACCTAATGCATCATTAAAAAACCCATATTTCTAAATGGCACAACAACGAACAAATGGCGATTAATCGGCATGCCAAAAGCCGATAGAGGAGATAGCAACAGATCTTGCAGACAATGCACGCTGCCTAAGCTTGACCTAAAAAAGCACATTTCCTTCTCCAGCCAACACAGAAAGAGGCAGCCTAAGGGTGCAACAGTCTCACACAGACAGCCAATACCTGGACGTTAGACACTGTTCTATGATGCAGTAGATATGTCTTTATTGTCGGTGTCCGTTGCCAGTGTTTCAAAACGAGACTGTAGTGACTGAGCCAACACAAGCAAAGCCAAACCTGGCTTCTAACCAAAAGCACACTGTAAGTAGAAGAAAGACGCCTACTCAACCTCATGCTCTTAATGACACAGCAAATCAAAGGATTAGCACCAACAGGGAGACCATCTGCTGGCTCAGGCCTGGCCAATAGGGCTGGCTTCACGCATTCATTGTATTCTAAGCCCAAGTCTGCAGAAACGCCAGAAAGCAAAGCATCAGCTTCTAACCGAAGGCCTGAAGATAGGTCACGACTCTCTCTGAACATCAGCTAAGGACACATCCTAGATCAACTGTCTCCTTAGAGGACTTAAACTGCCCTTCCTGACAGGCCAGGCTTAATCCAAGATTCCCTGAAGTCTTCTAACCCACTATGGTTTACCTTAAAAATGAGGCAAGCCAACTTGACGTTTATTCTGCTTCAAGAGGAAGCCAATGGAGATCCTTTGGACAGAAGAAATGTGAACACATTTTCTCTTTCCAGAAATCAACGGGGTAGCTGGACGATGAGCCCTTGCACCCTGTGACAGTCAAGGTCTGAGGTTCTGTGCACTAGAGTACTCCGATGCTGCGACGCCTGCACTCCGTGACAATCGAGATCTGATGTTCTGTGCACTAGAGTACTCCGATGTGGAGGTCCTTGCACCCAGTGACAGCCCAGATCGGAGGTTGTGTGCCATGGAGTACTCCGATACGGAGGCCCTTGCACCCTGTGACAGTCAAGATCTGAGGTTCTGTGCACTAAAGTACTCCTATGCGGAGGCCCTTGCACCCAGTGACAGTCCAGATCGGAGGTTGTGTGCCATGGAGTACTCCTATGCGGAGGCCCGTGCACCCTGTGACAGTCAAGGTCTGAGGTTCTGTGCACTAGAGTACTCCGATGTGGAGGCCCTTGCACCCAGTGACAGTCCAGATCGGAGGTTGTGTGCCATGGAGTACTCCTATGCGGAGGCCCGTGCACCCTGTGACAGTCAAGATCTGAGGTTCTGTGCACTAGAGTACTCCGATGTGGAGGCCCTTGCACCCAGTGACAGTCCAGATCGGAGGTTGTGTGCCATGGAGTACTCCTATGCGGAGGCCCGTGCACCCTGTGACAGTCAAGATCTGAGGTTCTGTGCACTAGAGTACTCCGATGTGGAGGCCCTTGCACCCAGTGACAGTCCACATCGGAGGTTGTGTGCCATGGAGTACTCCGATGTGGAGGCCCGTGCACCCTGTGAGTGTCAAGATCTGAGGCTCTGTGCACTAGAGTACTTAGTTGCTGAGGCTCTTGCACCCTGTGACAGTCAAGATCTGAGGCTCTGTGCACTAGGGTACTCATATGCGGTGGCCCGTGTGATAGAGCAAGATTTCGCATCGCGACTTGCTCGAGTCAAGAACCTCGAAAATCTATTATAATCTCGTAACTTAAATTCTTCGTTTTACTAATTTTATGTATTTTGAATGTGCGTGGGTATCATAGAGATGCTTGCTTATGTGTTTTACTAATACGATTAATCCTTGTTCCTAAAATGGTCGCTGCTTGACTTTCCTCTTCTGCGCATGCGTCAGTCACACTCACGTGACTACACGTAGAGATAGTTTTGGAGGGAAAGGGTGCGCATGCGTAATAGCCCCAAGATGGCATTTCCCTGTATTAACGTGGTGAAGCTTGTGCTGTTGCTCTCGTGTCGTTATATATTGCACTAATATCTAAATTGCATAGTATATTTTTATGATGATAAACGTGAAGTACGAAATTATGACATGTAATGCCTTCATTTATTTCCATGCGCTAATTTGTTTTCGCTTACTTTTCATGTATCCTCGGCACGGATGGGTGATGGGGCTGGGGAGTCCATCTTGGAGGGCACTACTGCGCCGAATCAGTCGATGGTGCGGTGGCATTGAAACCAAGCCAAAGAAGGTTGATGCCAGAGCATGCATGGGAAGATGCACCTTCACCCAGCGAGAAAGCCTAACTTGTACCCTATTTGAATACATTGTATTTCTTTCCATTGTATTCCCTGCGACTTCTCGTGGGAACCCAAAATCTTGCTAGGCGGCACCTTAGGATGCAAAATAGGCCTTAGAATAGTCTGTTCTGATTGGTGTGTTAACCAAATCCTACCTTAGGACCAATCCAAATTGGGGATTCTGACACTTTGCAACATTTGGGGGGTGGTACCCTGTCCCAAAACAGTATATCTAGCCTAGGTTTAGCTAGAGAAATTGTCCGACTTGTCTGAATAGCTGACCTGTCACTGACCCAACGCACTCAATAGGTGACTTGATACAGAGGTGCTGCGGAGCTCTCTGTCCGAAATCTGACCATAGACTCTGAAGGTTTTACTAAACCTTAAGTGCTGGCGGAGCACTTTTGCTGGGAGTTCGCTGACCCAATCAGGGTCCTGACTGATAGCTGCAGAGAGGGTGGAGCGCAGGCGTTGCTTCCGAACTGCGGGTGCTGGTCGTGTCCTGGTGGTCCTGTCCTGATCCTAATTTGGGTTTCCTGTCCTGTCCTGGGGTGTCCATTCTGCACCTGCTGTCCCATTGATGACTGCTATTCCTTGGGGTATTTCCTGTCCTTAACTGACCCGTGGCCAGGGTTGGTTTTCACACCAGTCTAGGTAAATATCTTGCTGAAAATCTCTGAAACTGCACTTCCTATTTTCTGTCTTTGCTTCAATAAAGACATACCCTTTGCATATGTTAATTTTCCATGTTTTTCTCTGCAAATCATTGCATCTCATTGAAGTCATTTACAGTTTGCATTTCATAGCATGTTCCTATGTTCCCCTGCCTTGTTAGTATAAATCTTTCCATACTGTTTATGAATTAAATATGTTTTACAAATTTCTCCTAAATACTGAATCGAAGTAATAACGTTAGAAGTATAGTGTGTTGAAAATGTTCTACCCTTCCATAGATGTATAGGTTTCCCTAGTGTCTTTTCTCTCGAAATATGACCTAATGGTAAAATCCTAAAACGTGCATAAAATTCCTAGCATTTAGTACCCTCCCTCGAATTTCATTTCCGTTATTTTGAGATTTTCCCTCATTATAGGGTTAGATGGTTACCTGTATACTCTTCCTATATGGTTATGTGCTCTTCGTTATTCTGATTACAGATTGCCTCATTACTATAAACTGTATGATTGCAGAATCTGAAATCTAAGATAAACTTTTAAAACTTCTCAGTTGTCCGTGGTCATTTCATGAAGTAAAGGTTTCAATGTTGGGTTTTGTATTTTGCTGCCTTTCCTTTTACAGCTAGCTCCCTGACCCATCGTGGTCATAGGTACCCATAACAGTGGATGGTAAGTTGGGTACACTGGAAATAAATCGAAAGGGAACTCACAATTATTGGTAGTAGATTGTGTGGTCATCTGATCAATGTATATGATAAAGTAAAGTATATGGGCCCGAAGCCAGATGTGGCGAAATTATTGGTTGGGTGACCCGCGATCTCTAGCAGTAATTTTCTGGTAGCATCGAGGATGGTTAGGGAATAGTTAAAGGATAGGTAGGACTAGTTAGTCTAGCTAAGTCGGATGCTGCTATAAGAGTAGGCGCTTCAAGGGAATTGATCACTCACTTGAAAATCGTTTACTTTGAAAAATTATGAAATGTTTTAAAATTTTTATTCTTGTTATTATACTGTTATATGTATTAATCCATTCGTACGTAAAACGTCTTTCATGTTGTTAGGAATCCCCGGGGAAATGAATAGCGAGTGGTGAATAGAATCCACTTGCTTTGAGGTCACTGGCTTTTAAGGAAAGTTCGTGCAGGTTAGGCAGAACTGGAAGCACTAACTAGGGTTTTTTTCTGGATGTATGATTGAATAAATGTTAGTAACGAGGTTCATTGGCAAAATTCCTACTGTGGCATAACCTAGTAAGGGTCACACCGGAAGAGTAGCAGGTTCATCGGAGCTTGAGTGAAAGCAAAAGGGCTCGCTGGTGAAACTTTAGACTTGGATATATCCCGGAAAAGTGGATGAGTCTAGGGAAGTAGCAGGTGCCCCAATGCTAGTGTGAAGGGTAGGCAGAAGAGATCTACTCGTAGAGTGTGAAAAGTAAATGGAAGTAGTTTACTTGCAGCGAAACTAATTCTTTCCTGTCTAGACACTTGAGCACAGTGGCGAATGTGTATTCGTTGTTAAATAACGTAGCACTAAGCACTTTAGAAAGAAAGAAAGTTTCCGTTACCTTGTGAAGGCGGGAGTCAGTCGCGAAGCTGCTCTGACGTCACACCGTGCCGCGCTGAGATTGGTAGACAGCGGGTGGGTAGCGGAGCTGGAATTGTAAAGGAGGGGCGAGCGCCGGAGCGTGAGAACTGTCTCGCGAAAGGGCCGCGCACCCATTGGTTGAGATTATTTGAACTCGTGCATTTCATTGGTTGCACGAAAATAATAGGCGCACTTGGATTGGAAGTGGTTTTGTAAACAAAGTCACTCGTAAAAATCGTATGTGGCATTCGTATAGACCACATACCAGACCTGATCCACGGCATATGGGATTTGAGAACGATCAGTGGAAAGGAGTTAAAAACGACATTATGTACGGAACTAAGAGAAAAGTATCTCTTGTAAACAAAGTGAAGAATTATTTCAAAAAGGACAAGCCGATTAAAACTAGAGAAGGTGTTGTCATACCGCAACCCAACACTCCCGCATCTTTCATGATGTTCGATAAAGGGTACAACACATGTGTATGGTTGGAGAATTGGGTGGAATACACGAAGGATGACGGAGTATTGGCTTTTCCATTAGAGGGTACCTTTAACAGTAGGATTCTATTCAATCTTAGAACCCGAATGAATGACTTACATCCCAGACCTAGGTTAACGCAGTATGAAGCCCTAGAGGAATGGGAAATCGAGGCTTTTGAAAGGGATAAGCCCCGAATGGATAAAGGGTTAACTAAATTTTGTCCAAAATTGAAGCAGGAAGCCCGAGCCAAAAAGATGAAACAGTGGAGACAGAATATGATTGTAGAAGGATTGTTTCCCATGATGCCAGCAGATGATCCTTCTGGGGGAAAGAAACGGTTGGAAAAATCTAAACATTGGGTACCCATCGGAGAATCGGATGATGAATTATTAGATGACCTGTGTATGAGAAGTCCGCCTCCTTATAATGAAGGACACCGACCTTCAAGTGCGGGAGATATTTCCCGAAGACCTCCACCACAAGAAGAGATCAGGTCCGCAAGCGTAGGAGGGGGGTTCCAAATTCCTCCCTATATTGAGAGTCTAGGACCAGTAGATACCAGAAACATTTATCCCAAAATGTCAGCTAGTGGGGAGACAGGATATTCCCGTGAAGGAGATTTTTGTTCTCGACCTCCTTACGGAGGCGAGATGAGACCCTCAAGTTCAGGAATGCCGTTATTACAGCCACAATACGAGGAAGAACGAAGATCCCTAGGTACAGGAAGTTTGTTCCCAAGACCAAATTATGGTGAACGACCTAGTGAGACTCATCCCACTGCCCCGAGTTATGCTCCCACTCTGACCCCACAGGTGTTGCATGACAAATCAGTAGAGAGATTGCTGGAAGAAAAGGAGCGAGAAATTCTAGCAAAACAAAGGGCTGAAATAATTCAGAAAATCTCCCAGTTAAATACCAGTCCTGAAGCATTGGCAATCCCGGTAACAATCTGACCCGTGGTTCCATTGTACGGGGATCGGCATGAAAGTCCAAAACCTCCTGTCATTACTCCCGTCATAGCACAGCCCAGACCAGAACCCTTAATTGTAGATGAACAGACGAGTGAGTGTGAAACTGAAGTCTCACTGATGGATCTGCCCATTAGAAATATAGGGAAAAGAATGCAGAAAAGACGTAATCCTTTCAATGCGAGGGAGATTCAAATGGAATCGACTTCAGGTACTAGAAGTGTCACTTTGGTTACACCTGAAGAATTTCAAAGATGGAGTCAAGAATTGGAGAAACAAACTTCGCAAACGAAACCTTTAGACCTCTACAAACTGAGAGTAGAAATAGAAGAATTAATGGCAGGAAACGTAGGATTAGACAGATTAAATACCTACTCTGAAGAAGAGCTGTTGTTTATGTGCAAAAGTCTTACCCGCAATGTCCGAGTACTTCATGAAAAATTGACCGATACTGCTGCTAGTATGGGAATAGACATTTCAAAATCGAAACCCTTGCAGAAACCATACCGAGCAGAGTTTTCAGACAGAGATTTGGAAAACCTGAATGTGTCAGGGAAAAAGGCGCAGGTCAAGGAACTATTGACAGTGTTGCAGAAATGGGGAGATGTAGAAAGATGGAAAGCCAGATGGGCCCGAAAGAAAGATGAGGCCAGGTCTAAGCAAGTAACTCCCGAATTTGTCCTAAAGGAAGCAGACAAACCAGAACAGTTATGCCCTATGCGCGAAGTGCCAGGGGGAAAATATGTACACGTCCCATGGTCCCGACAGGATATTGTGTCCTTTACCAATGACTTCCCAAAATTACGAGAAAAGCCAGTCGATTGGTACCGGCAGGTAGAAAGATTCGTAAAAGTGCAGAAATGCCTATGGAAAGACCTGGATGGGTTCTTCGACATAGTGGTCCCTGTAGATCTGTGGACTGAGTGTAAGATAGCCATCGCCTGGCCTAGTGAGGAATACCCGAGAGATGACAAAACAGGGGAGCCATCGAAGGAAGTAATGAGGAAGTATGAACAAGTAATTCAACATTTGAAATTAAAAGTGCCTGCAAAGGAAACTGATTGGACCAAGATAGATAGAACCACGCAAGAAAGGGACGAGACAGTGCACTCCTTTTATGAAAGGCTGTTGCAGGTATTTAAAACATACAGTGGTATAGATAACATCGAGATGAAGGACATGACCCACTTCATTTACAGGTTTGTAAACGGTTTAAGACCCGAAATTTGTCAGTGGATAAAGGATAATAAAATCTGTTGGCATACCAAAAAAATGGATGAGGTCCTACGGTACGCAAAGTACTGTGAGGACGAAATGGCAGAAAAGAAAAAGGCCCTGAAGGAGAAGGTGATGTGGGCTCAAGTAAAGCTCGCAGAACAGCAGGAAAAGCAATTGAATAAGTTAAACAAAACTACTCAGAACCAAGGCCCTGGGGGTGGGGGTGGAGGAAAACCTAGAGCTAAAATGAGTAGAGAGGAAGCGAAAAAGAAATTTCCCTGCCACCAGTGCGGAGAAATTGGACATTGGAGAGACGAGTGTCCCTATTTACAGTCTGATAATGCCCAAACACCTGATTTAATTCCACAGACGCAGAATGAAAAACAAAGAAAGACCCAGCAGCAGGTAAAAACGATTCAAGTGCCCCGAGCGCCAAAACCTATTTTTAAAGGAAAGTCACCACAGGGTGATGATGTAGAAATCTGGGGAGGCAATGAGGATAGAAATACAGCAACTTCGCAGTATTTGTTGAACGACACCTTTTTCTGTGATGACCAATACTGACGGGCCTGAGAGGGGAGGACGAGGAGTGCGTACTTGGCGCCTCTTTGCCGGTAGACCAGTCAGGGCCATACATTGAAGGAAAGGTTGATGGAAATTATGTCACCTTTCTATTGGACACTGGTGCTACCCGGTCTACTGTGAGAACAGTGGACGTTCCAAACCTACCCCTCTCGGGAGAAGCAATCCAAGTAGTAGGAGTATCTAATCAATTAATTAGTACACCTGTTACCGAGCCCATGGAGATCTCAATTGGAAACTTTAAACAAATGCACAGATTTGTTGTCTGCGATACCAGTCCGGTAAATTTACTGGGACGTGATTTGCTGTGCAAAATAAATTGTACCATCTTTTGCACACCAAAGGGCGTCGAAATTCAAACCCCAGATGAAGACGGTATCTACAAGCTAATATTAATTAGACCTGACTCAGAAATAAAACAAATGACTATACAGGACTTACCTGAAGAACTCCAGCAGACCGTGAAGTCAGAAGTGTGGGACTTTACCGGAAAGGATGTGGGATTAATGAAAAACATTGACCCCATAAAATAGCCATGAGGGAAAATGCAGTATACCCAAATACCAAGCCTTACAGAATGAGTGCAGAAGTGAGAGCAGGTGTTGCCATTGAAATACAGAAATTGCTAGAAGCAAACATCATACAGGAAGTAATGAGTAGCCCATGCAACTCACCAATTATGGGCATCAAAAAGCCTAATGGCAAGTACAGAATAGTGCAGGACCTGAGAAAGGTAAACAAAATAGTGGTCCCTTGCTGCCCTATTGTCCCGAACCCAGCAGTGATTCTGTATCAGATCCCCTGGGATGCTGAATGGTTCACTGTGATAGACCTATGTCATGCTTTCTTTTCGATTCCCTTGCATCCAGACAGCAAATTTCTTTTCTCATTTGCTTTCAACAGTAACGTGTATGTCTGGAACAGGGTCCCCCAGGGGTACACAGAAAGCCCCTCTATCTTTAATCAGATCTTGAAAAAATGCCTAGAAACTTTAGTCTTACCTGGAAAATCTGTTTTGGTACAGTATATTGACGACCTATTGGTGGCGTCTAAAAGCCATAGGGATTGCGTGGTTGACACCATTGCCCTACTGAATCACCTGAGTGAAAAGGGACATAAAGTGGCCCCTGAAAAATTACAGTTCTGTTCGAAATCAGTGAAATATCTGGGAGACCAGATAGAAAAAGGTATCAGAAAAGTCACCTCAGAGAGAGTCAGAATAATTCAAAATATGCAGTTACACCGTACTCAGAAAGAAATCAGAATGTTCCTCGGAGTTGTAGGTTATTGCAGGCAATGGATTGTGGGATTCGCAGTTCTTGCAAAGCCTTTGATACAAATGACAAAGAAAGGAGCAAAGGACCCAGTTGAATGGAATGACGAGAGCTTAACAGCTTTCACACAGTTGCGAAATTGCCTGTGTACAGCCCCTGCTCTGGGAATGCCTGACTACTCCAAGGAGTTTGGCTTATTCTGTGACACTCGTGACAATTGTGCATTGTCAGTCCTGACTCAGGAGCATGGTTTGACCAGAAGGCCTGTGGCATATTTTTCTGCCACTTTGGATCCAGTGGCTGCTGGACTACCTGGATGTCTAAAAGCAGTGGCTGCAACTTGCACCAGTTTAGAACAAAGTGAGTCTATTATTATGGGACATCCTGTAACTGTATATGTTCCACATGCAGTTGTAATCCTATTGACTCGTACAAAAACTCAGTATCTCACCCCTAGTCGGCGGACTAAATATGAGAGGATTCTCATGGGTGCTGCAAATATAGTTATTACCCGATGTAACATTTTAAACCCTGCCACTCTACTCCCTGACTCAATGGTAATGGAAGATAAGGGAGATAATGAGCATGACTGCATTGACCTGACAGAGTTCAGTACAAAACCTCGCCCAGACATTAAAGAAACTCCTTTGCCTGTACATGATGAGGAATGGTTCGTGGATGGTTCATGCCTGAGGCATGAACTAGGAGGCCTAAGTGCTGCCTACGCTGTGGTCACGTTAAACAAAATTGAAGAAGCATCTTATCTATTTGGAGTAAAGTCTGCACAAGTAGCCGAATTGATCGCCCTGATAAGAGCTTGCAAATTGGGAAAAGACAAAAAAGTAACAGTGTATACTGATAGTCAGTACTGTTACGGGGTTGTGCATGACTTTGGCCAATTATGGCTACAAAGAGATTTCCTGACTTCTTCAGGTACCCCCATTCGGAATGGAAAAGTTGTCCAAGACCTTTTAGAGGCAAAACAATTACCAAAAGAATTGGCAGTGGTCAAATGTGTTGCTCATAAGAAGGGCCTTGACCCTGTATCTTTGGGAAATGATTTTGCTGATCGGGTGGCAAAACAATGTGCTATGGAACAAATGAGAATAAATCCCAAGCGGGGTGGGGTTGGAAACAGCTGCCAACTTAGAATGTTTGAAGAAGTGTCTACATGGGATGAAGTGAGAGAATGGCAGCATGTGACGCCCTGGGAAGAGAAAGAGAAATGTAAAGAACAAGGTTGTAAACCGAGACGTGAGGATGGTGTCATTGTGGGCCCAAATGGTATGCCTGTGTTACCCAGACACCTGCTTGCCCCAATGGCTCGATTGATACATGAGGGATCACACATTGGGAGGGACGCCATGGTTCTGGTATTTCAACAGACTTGGTACAACAAGAAATTCAGGAAGGTAGCAGAATCTCTCTGTCAGAGGTGCTTCACCTGTCAGCAGTTCAACGCTGGCAAAAGAACAGTAGAACTAATGAAAATTGGGAGATCAGGGGGTCCCTTTGTGAGAATACAAATTGATTTCATTACCATGCCTCGTTGTGAGGGAAAAAGGTATGTCCTTGTCATTGTCTGCCTTTTTTCAAAGTGGGTGGAAGCTTACCCTGCCACACAGAATGACGCCATAACAGTAGCTAAGCTCCTACTAAAAGAATTGATACCTAGATTCGGGGTTCCAGTCTTTATTGACTCAGATAGAGGCGGACATTTTCAGAATGAAATTTTGGCCCAGCTTTGCAAAGCATTCGGGATCACCCAAAAGCTGCACTGTGCATATCATCCAGAGGCTTCTGGAGTGGTAGAACAAATAAACGGCACTATAAAAAATAGATTGGCAAAAATGTGTGATTCCACTGGCTTGAACTGGATAAATGCCTTGCCTCTTGTTCTGATGGGACTCAGAAGCATTCCAGATCGAAGAACAGGCCTGAGCCCCCATGAGATATTGATGGGAAGAGTGATGAGACAAGTGTGGGTACCAGGATACAAACTGTTAAGCATTTCTGATGATTTGGTACTTGAATACTGCAAGCAACTGGGTGACCAAGTTCGTTCTATCTCTCGCCAGATTGGGGCAGACGCCGTCGCCAACCCGACAACCCCAGTTCACAAATTGGTTCCTGGTGACTGGGTTAAGATAAAGAAGCATACTCGTTCAAGTTGCCTTGAGCCAAGGTGGGGAAAAAAGCGCCAAGTAATCCTGGTAACAACGACCGCTGTGAAGTGTGCAGGCGTGCCCAAGTGGATCCATGCCAGCCATGCCCAGAAGGTGATACCCGACGACGAACCTGGAGCCGAGGGTTGTCCAGCTGAGGGGTCTACAGACGTTGGTCCTGAAGTAGCTGATATCAGACGGCCGAGCACCAGTCCTGTTGAGGGTCCTGTAGGCGTTGGTCCAGAGGTAGCCGATGACGTATGGACTAGCACCAGTACTGCTGAGGATCCCACAGATGTTGGTCCGAAAGTAGCTGATGACGAGCTGCAGAGGATTTGGCCAGAGGATTGGATACCCATAATCGATCTTCCTGGAGATCCACTCAGAACAAGAGAGCGAATAAGAGAAGACAGAGAGTGGAATAGAGAGGTCGAGCAAGGCACAGGCGAAGACCCTCAGATCATTGAGATTCACATCAAATCTGAGGACGAAGAAGAAGGTCAGACAGGGACAGAACAAGTGATCGATACTCCTCCACTGACTCCTGATATCGAAAAGGGACAGACTAGACATAGTGTAATAGTTCGAGCAGAAGAAAATCAAGGGATCGAAGTGCTCGAGCAGGATCAGGCAGAACTAGGAGAACATGTTCAGGACATAGAAACAGAGACATTTGAAAGTGAAACGCAAAATATACCTGAACAAGGCCAGCTTAGTAACCAGGCAGAAGAAATAGATACAAGACCTGGGACTAGTCAGACAGAGAGGGAAAAGGCAGAAATTGAAGTGCCGCAAACAAGTGAAAATAAAAGGACATTAGAAGAAAGCCAAATAACAGTGCCAGCTAAAAGACTCAAGAAAAAGAAGCACATTGAGCCAAGGTATAATAAGAGACTAAAATTAAGAATAAAAACAGTCCAAGAGAAACTTGCAGACCTAAGAAGAAGTCCCCGAATTGCAGAAATACCTGAAGGTAGCTCCAAGAGAAGGAGTGAAAGAATAAAAAGACAAAACGAAAAATACAAGGATCCGGAGTGGACCTACTTAATCTTGGAAAACTTTGAGGATCTTGATATTACTGACGAAAGTGACGGAGAACAGATTACGGATTACTCTGCAGAAGAAGAGGAAGAACCGCCGTGAAATTGCTCAGCAATAAAATTACCTGGGAAAAGCTACAAAGAGGGGTTGAAATTTCCTTCTGAGCCAAAATGTCTGATTCAAACGTGAGTGGTAGACCTAGCCGCAGTTGTTGCAAAACATGCTGCAAGGTGTGTATATGTAGTAAAGTTATAGTAATATTAATTTGGATAGGATTAACAGTTTTCATTCCTTTTATGGTTAGCAAAAATACTAATATCGACCCTACACAGACTGCTGACACTGAAGAACTTACAACACGAAGTGTAGAAAGACGTGAGAAAGCACTCAGACAGACAAAACGAGACTTAGAAGCATCAGATGAGGAAGGACTACATTACCACGGAGTTAAGAACCAGACTAATTTAAACGTTTTCGCAAACTTATTAGTGCATTATGTAGAAACTATGGAAATAGAAGATTGCTATGTCTGCATGAAGCTACCTACTTCTGTGGCTGAAGGCGTGACATATCATCACCTACCTCTGACCTATGGAATCTCCTGTAGTATTTTAGCAAGCTTATTTTACAAAAGAGGACCGTTACAGTACTATTACTCTAACAATGACGTGATCTTTTCTGAACTTCCTATACGTGGAAATCTGAATCCTGTACATACCAAAAGTGACGTTACCCGTTATATGGGAGAATACTTTCTGACTATAGGTACAATAGATTTAAATGAAGCACACAGAGACAACTTGACCTGTTCATTACATGAACAAGAAAAGATATTTTTGAACATGGCAGAGAAGAGAAGGGAGAGTTTCCAAAGAAAGGCAAATGACAAAAGGCAGAAAACACCTAAATGGGCTGAGAACATGGAAAGCACCTCAAATGGCGGGGCAGGGCCTGCTTTGTTGCTGGATTTCGAAAAGAAAGGGAAACTCTGTCTTCATCGCGAGAAGACTAGTTATTATAATAATATTTTCATTGGTTCCAGTCAATGTGAACACAATTACAAAGTAATTGGAGGTTGGGGTTTCAAAAATGGGTCAGAACCTGTGTTTCCCGGAATTTATTATGTGTGTGGAAACAAGGCTTATTTCAAATTGCCGGATCACTGGTATGGAAGCTGCTACTTTGGCATTGTTTTCCCGAGAATATACCATGTGAATGAAATTGCTGGAAGCAGTGAAAACACTAATGGCTTAGTGCGTAGCAAAAGAGAAAGCGTAGGTGAAATAATGGGTAGTATTTTTAGTGCACTGATACCTGGAGTGGGAGTGGTTCTGAACACTCACAGAATTTGCAAATTGTCCACAATAGTGGATGTGTTGTCTACTGACACAGCTCATGGATTTCTGCTGGTCAATACTGAAATGGTTGCGATCAGATCAATGGTTTTGCAGAACAGACTTGCTCTTGACACCTTATTAGCAAAAGAGGGCGGAGTCTGCCGGATGTTGAAAGCGCAACATTGTTGCACTTACATTCCGGACAAAAGCGTACAGCTCAAAAGATATGTGAAAAACATTACTAATTTGGAAAAGGAACTTAAACCACTCGAGGTTTACAGTGCCTGGAAGAGACTGGTTGATGGTCTCTCCAATGTAGGTCATTGGTTTGCTAGTTTAGGTAAAAGCTTATTGTTAAAGGTACTGATGCCAATTGGAGTGATAGGTCTTATCTTATTTCTCATATTCGTCTGTTGCAAATGTCGCAAACACACAAAGAAATACCAAGTGAATGCGAGAGGAGTGAAACGGAGTGCGGATGAGCTTGAATTGGAAGAAATGAATAATCAGATTTATAAAAAGGTGAAAAATTCTCACCCTACCAAAAATGAGAAAGAGAAACTGAATCGCCTGTTGGAAGAGATAGAAATGTACAAGGTGTGAAAGAAAGTTGGCATCTGGTTCCATTTTTTGTGATGATAGTAAATATCATCAAAGAGGGGATTGATAGAGCAAGATTTCGCATCGCGACTTGCTCGAGTCAAGAACCTCGAAAATCTATTATAATCTCGTAACTTAAATTGTTCGTTTTACTAATTTTATGTATTTTGAATGTGCGTGGGTATCATAGAGATGCTTGCTTATGTGTTTTACTAATACGATTAATCCTTGTTCCTAAAATGGCCGCTGCTTGACTTTCCTCTTCTGCGCATGCGTCAGTCACACTCACGTGACTACACGTAGAGATAGTTTTGGAGGGAAAGGGTGCGCATGCGTAATAGCCCCAAGATGGCATTTCCCTGTATTAACGTGGTGAAGCTTGTGCTGTTGCTCTCGTGTCGTTATATATTGCACTAATATCTAAATTGCATAGTATATTTTTATGATGATAAACGTGAAGTACGAAATTATGACATGTAATGCCTTCATTTATTTCCATGCGCTAATTTGTTTTCGCTTACTTTTCATGTATCCTCGGCACGGATGGGTGATGGGGCTGGGGAGTCCATCTTGGAGGGCACTACTGCGCCGAATCAGTCGATGGTGCGGTGGCATTGAAACCAAGCCAAAGAAGGTTGATGCCAGAGCATGCATGGGAAGATGCACCTTCACCCAGCGAGAAAGCCTAACTTGTACCCTATTTGAATACATTGTATTTCTTTCCATTGTATTCCCTGCGACTTCTCGTGGGAACCCAAAATCTTGCTAGGCGGCACCTTAGGATGCAAAATAGGCCTTAGAATAGTCTGTTCTGATTGGTGTGTTAACCAAATCCTACCTTAGGACCAATCCAAATTGGGGATTCTGACACTTTGCAACATTTGGGGGGTGGTACCCTGTCCCAAAACAGTATATCTAGCCTAGGTTTAGCTAGAGAAATTGTCTGAATAGCTGACCTGTCACTGACCCAACGCACTCAATAGGTGACTTGATACAGAGGTGCTGCGGAGCTCTCTGTCCGAAATCTGACCATAGACTCTGAAGGTTTTACTAAACCTTAAGTGCTGGCGGAGCACTTTTGCTGGGAGTTCGCTGACCCAATCAGGGTCCTGACTGATAGCTGCAGAGAGGGTGGAGCGCAGGCGTTGCTTCCGAACTGCGGGTGCTGGTCGTGTCCTGGTGGTCCTGTCCTGATCCTAATTTGGGTTTCCTGTCCTGTCCTGGGGTGTCCATTCTGCACCTGCTGTCCCATTGATGACTGCTATTCCTTGGGGTATTTCCTGTCCTTAACTGACCCGTGGCCAGGGTTGGTTTTCACACCAGTCTAGGTAAATATCTTGCTGAAAATCTCTGAAACTGCACTTCCTATTTTCTGTCTTTGCTTCAATAAAGACATACCCTTTGCATATGTTAATTGTCCATGTTTTCTCTGCAAATCATTGCATCTCTTTGAAGTCATTTACAGTTTGCATTTCATAGCATGTTCCTATGTTCCCCTGCCTTGTTAGTATAAATCTTTCCATACTGTTTATGAATTAAATATGTTTTACAAATTTCTCCTAAATACTGAATCGAAGTAATAACGTTAGAAGTATAGTGTGTTGAAAATTTTCTACCCTTCCATAGATGTATAGGTTTCCCTAGTGTCTTTTCTCTCGAAATATGACCTAATGATAAAATCCTAAAACGTGCATAAAATTCCTAGCATTTAGTACCCTCCCTCGAATTTCATTTCCGTTATTTCGAGATTTTCCCTCATTATAGGGTTAGATGGTTACCTGTATACTCTTCCTATATGGTTATGTGCTCTTCGTTATTCTGATTACAGATTGCCTCATTACTATAAACTGTATGATTGCAGAATCTGAAATCTAAGATAAACTTTTAAAACTTCTCAGTTGTCCGTGGTCATTTCATGAAGTAAAGGTTTCAATGTTGGGTTTTGTATTCTGCTGCCTTTCCTTTTACAGCTAGCTCCCTGACCAATCGTGGTCATAGGTACCCATAACAGTGGATGGTAAGTTGGGTACACTGGAAATAAATCGAAAGGGAACTCACAATTATTGGTAGTAGATTGTGTGGTCATCTGATCAATGTATATGATAAAGTAAAGTATATGGGCCCGAAGCCAGATGTGGCGAAATTATTGGTTGGGTGACCCGCGATCTCTAGCACGTGCACCCTGTGACAGTCTAGATCTGAGGTTCTGTGCACTGGAGTACTCAGATGCGGAGGCCCTTGCACCCTGTGACAGGCGAGGTCTGAGGTTCTGTGCACTAGAGTACTCAGATGCGGAGGCCCTTGCACCCTGTGACAGGCGAGGTCTGAGGTTCTGTGCACTAGAGTACTCAGATGCGGAGGCCCTTGCACCGTGTGACAGTCAAGATCTGAGGTTCTGTGCACTAGAGTACTCAGATGCGGAGGCCCTTGCACCTTGTGACAGTCCAGATCTGAGGTTGTGTGCCATGGAGTACTCCGATGCGGAGGCCCTTGCACCCTGTGACAGTCAAGATCTGAGGTTCTGTGCCCCGGAATACTCAGATGCTGAGGCCCTTGCACCCTGTGACAGGCGAAGTCTGAGGTTCTGTGCACTAGAGTACTCAGATGCTGAGGGCCTTGCACACTGTGACAGGCGAGGTCTGAGGTTCTGTGCACTAGAGTACTCAGATGCTGAGGCCCTTGCACCCCGTGACAGTCCAGATCTGAGGTGCTGTGCCCTATATTACTCTGATGCGAAGGCCTTTGCACCCTGCGATAGTTCAGATATGAGGTTGTGTGCCATGGAGTCCTCAGATGCCAAAGTGCCCATGCAACCTGTAGTACTTGGGAGAGGATTGCACGGATCACGTGATAAACAGGAGTTACACGCATGCGCTCTGCCAGTTTGAGGCACGCTCCCTAGATCCCAAGCACCCACGTTCCATAGGTTCTACTCCTCACAAGGAAGAATATCATCCTTTGCAGCATGTGTGCAACCCACCCATGTGGACCTCTAGATTTTGATAACTTTTTAGCTATTCAGGGGTCCATATTTGAACCTTAATTTGTAGGCCTCGGCTTTCCTTCCAGATGTGGTGTGTGCGCATCATGCCACCTCTTACTCTGCGCCCTCCTCCCCGACCCCCTTGGTTTTGTTCAAACCACATCCCCCCACCCACAGGGTCGGAATTTCCCCAGCATGCTCACTGAAACAGAACTACTTCCTGTGGCTTTTCTTCAGTGCACGTCCACTAAAGACAGACACATTGCTGAAAGCCGCCTGTAGTGGCCAGCGTGACTCGATGCTCGATCGACCAACCGCGCACTCCGAATAAAGGGCTCTTTTCTCACACAGACACTCCGCTGTAGCTCCTACATGCCCCTCTGACACTGTAGCAGCGCTGAATGAATCACTAATCCGATGGGATGCATGCTTCACGCTACGAAAGTGAATCTGCAAAACTCTGTGAATGAAGTGGCTTTCGTTTATTTGCATACACAGTGAACTCTGGATCCTTGTAAACTGGAAGTCGAGTCAGAAGCTAGCATGGCGACAGCAAACCTACTTTACATAAAAGCAAACTTTTCAGTCGCTATTTTATGATTCAGCAGCAACCTCGTCTGTGAATTGAACCCATCACGTAGCACATGGCACTCTGGTGGGCAAGAGCCCCTGCCCACATGCAGATGGTCTGACACCTAGAGGAGTCCTGCTCTGTTATTGGGCAATATCTGATTTTTATCAAACCTGATAATTAGAACTCAGCCTGTGTAACCTATAAAAGCAAGAAGGAGTCAAGTGTGAAGCTGTGTCTAAGTGGTTAGGGGCGGAGCTTTGGCTTGCCAGGGACAGCTTCCTCAGGAAACCCTTGTGCAAGGTCTTCCAAGCCAAGTCCCTCACAGGGTAGAGCTGCTCCGAGCTGACGTCACTAGGTTGGTTTGGAGTATGCAGCAAGACAACTGTCAGTGCCACCCACTAACATACAAGTGCATACCTTCTGATTTTTCCCACTAATGTCTCGAATATTACCGCCAAACTATTCTTTAACAGCACCGTAAAGCCCACTTGTCTTGTTAGGGGCTGTTCTGTGAACCTGTGGAATAGTAGCATCACATAAACCTGCCAGACTCTCCCCTCTTTTAAGCTGAGTTCCCTGAAACAGTATTTTCCCCACTTTGATTTCTTCCCACTTGTTACACGCCTTTGTGCAGGAGAATTCAGCCCCAGACATTACAAGTGAGAACCTTTGATTGTATCGAGTGTACTGCTCTCTTTCCACCTTTTAGTCCGCCATATTGGTTTACCCTGAGGATATCTCCATATCAGACTCCATCCCTTCCCTCCTCTCATTTTACTAAAATACCCCTGCCCACCCAAAAAAAACCAGGGTAAACTGGCAAGTACTAACTATATGACCCAAAAAATAGAAAAGTAAAACTAGATCCAGCCTCTGAGACTGAACCCCCTGTGTCTTTCCATTGTCGTCACTTTTCTCGCCGCAGATGACCTCTTTTCTATGACCTTTGTGAGCTGGAGTACACCCTTAAAATCACGACCATTTTAAGGAAGTATTTCACTGGAGTTCGAGCCACATCTCAGTTACAAAGATACATTCCCTTTCTACCCGGCTCCCTCTTCTCTGTGGCAAGAGATTACTCTTTTCACGATGTGATCTATTTCAAAACTCAACTTTCACAGGACCGACCTCTCTTTCGAGACAGGTCTCTCATGCTGTTTTAGGAGTTGCTGATTGGTCTCTGAAAAGTAGTGGTCGCTTTTCAGTTGACTTCTCAGCCCATGATCGTTTTCACTTCCTGCACAGGCATGATATTGTAAAATTCTCTAAATCATATGGAATTTATGCCCCAATGGAATGTCCAGTGAAAATGTGGGTCTTTTTTTAGTCCGCTCCTCTGTGATTGGTCACAGCTGCTTCATTTTAGCCAGTGTGGCCTGTGCCACATCTTGCTGCAGAAGGACCTTATCTCCTTGAACGTCCAATGCGCCCCAATGCCCTGCTTTCCTGATCAATAGTTCTTTTTACTCAAAGAACAGTTTGGTCCAATGTTCCTCTGTTACTTGCTGCAATTTCTGTTTTCTTGGGCCCACCATTTAGCCCCTTCAGATCCAGGACTTAGGCAAAGAGCACGATGTTGGTTCATTCAGAGCCTTTTGAAATTTCTAAAGCACGTTATCACTGCAAGACCAATTCTCCAAGTCCTCACATTTAGCAGGAAGGCCCCTTGCCCTATTTCATAAACATCAGATTCGAAGTCAACTACAGTTCCAGAGAGGCTCCTGTGAATCTACGCGGTTTCCTTCTGCAGGTCTTCTTTCCATACCGTGCATAGTTCGTGCAAAACAGAGAGAATATCTTCCTCAGTGAGCTGATGTCTTCCTCTCTGGTTGTTAAGGTGGGCGATATGTGGGACGTCGAGGGTTCACGCCTCCAGGTTGTTGTCTTGTCTCAGTGGTTCCACTGGCCCATCACAGCTCTTTAGCAGCTCGTTCAGTCTTGGATGCATGTCTCTCCCACTGAGAGGGGCCATCCTATATGTATTGCGATTTATATAGCGCACGTATCACCCGTAGGCATCAAGGCGCTTGCCTTGGGAACCCGTCCTGGTATTCCCCTGTGAGATAGCCCCAGCAGGGTATCCACAAGGTGAAAGCCAGGCATCCTGCCGCGAGGGGCCGTAGTGGAGATTAAGCAAGCTATTGCCCAGAGTCGCAGAGTGTGACCCCGTGAGTCGAGTAGGCACTGGAACGAGAATTATCGAGTCCATGGAATTTTTGAGCCCAAGACCCGGCGAGGCGGGGAATTGAACCCTGGTCCAGGACCGATCTCAGCTTCCGGGTCTGCCGCCTCTAACCCCTGAGCCACACTTCTCCATATCCTACTGTTGTTGTCGGTTCACTAGCTTCTCATTAGGACCCTCCGATAACTGTATTTTCAGGTGTTTCTAGATCAATATACCCCTAATTCCCTTCAGTTGCCCTGTAATCCTTGCATACAAAGATGACAGATTTCTCTTTTTGAAGGATAATGCCAACTTTTTTGTTATGTGCATAGAACTGTGCAAAAAACAAAATCAGGTTACAGAAGCACAGCAGGGTGGCCAAATACCTGGGCACTGTTACATTAGTCAAATCCACATTAAAAACGTACTACATAAAGAGACCACCCCAACCAGTACAGTTCAGCTAATTGGATATCTGCACCCATCCCTCCCAATTATTTTTAATTAACTTACTGGGTAAATTTACCATTGAGTTCAAAGTGGATGTCCAAGTTGACACACTCAAGTAGGAACAAAATAGAAGTGGTGTGAAGGGCTGAGTGAACAGGTGAGGGGGGTTGGGCGGGGGAGGAGCGGGCTGGGCTGCCATTAACTGCGGTTAAAGGTACTAAGTCCTGCTTCCTCCTGCTGGTGGAGGGACAGAGTGCCCTGGGTTCCCTCTGTTCCCTGAAACCAGGGTTTTCAACTAGAGTGCCTGTACTCGTATTTGTTTCAAGCTCGTTCTTTTAAGTGTGTGACTTCTGCCTAGAGTCCGGTTGCTATGCCTCTCTTTGTGCATTCAGCTGTAGGAGTGCGGCTACCATAGGGGGTTCATAGTCCCTTTCTCACCGCGGTGAAGGAGCCACGAGGGTCCCTCGCCTTCGGAGAGGAGAGGGGTGCAGTGCTAACCCCGTGCACAGATTGAACCTGTTGATCGTTTCAAAGTAGGACTATGGCTTCCCTGTGCAGGCTTTCTCTGTGGAGGGACGGGTGCACTGGCTGTGGTCTCGTTCTCCTGTCCAGCCTCGGTCCTCGGATAAAGGGCGCTGTTGCATACAGAGCTGCAGATTGCAGTTGATATCCTCCTGTTCTGATTCTCCATAGTTAGTCCATGTCGGCCTCCACCATAGGTTTAATTCCAACTTCTCCTCCATGGTGATCCATTTTGTTTATGTTCATGTTCCTCCAGCTTGAGTTTTCAGCTCTTGCTCTTCTCCTCAGGCCCAAAAACCTTAAGTCATGAGTCCTCGTGGTGGTTTCATGTATTCAGGGTCCCTCTACCACTGAAGCGTCTTACTTGTTGTGTCTCTATTGCAGGCACATTGTTTCCTTCACTGGCCAATGGTGCAGTAGCCGCCCATCTCTAAGCCCGCGTGTGTCTCCCCATCTATGCGTGTTTTCTGGCTGGGCCTATCTCACAGTGTGCGCTCACCTCTGGCTGCCATTTTGTCAGGCGTGGGTCAGCCAGCATTTCAGATGCTGCTCTTGCACTCTCCAAAATCGATCCCCTACTAGCACAGGAGCCACTGTGTTAGCGCCTGGAGGTCATCCCTCATCCCCACACCATGTGGTCAGGCTTTCCTTTCAACCACAGTTCATGCCAGCTCAGCCCCCACCCGGTCACCCAATCCATTGCCCATCGCCTCCGATTTGGGGCTTCCAGTTGGCTTTCATTCATAACTTCACAAAACTATGTCCACCATCCGCCCCCAAAACTTGAACGTCCGATAATCTACATACATCTATCCCCCAAAACTTGAACGTCCGATAATCTACATACATCTCGCCCCCAAAACTTGAACGTCCGATAATCTACATACATCTCTGCTTAAAATTTAGACGCAAAAAGACCGTGATAAAGAAAACTAAACTTCAACAATTATGTTCAGCGCCAGATACCTCCTGCTTTTGACTTCTTAAGTCTCACAATAAAATGGAAGACAGAGAACCCAGTCAGATATGTAGTCCCAACATGCACTGGAAGCGGGGTCATGGAGTCAGACATACATTGAAGAAAAATAAGATATTGGCTACTAGCCAGGTTAAGTATTTATAGCTAGAAGCAATGTTTTAAACAAAAAGAACTCGATGGAAATTGTTGACTTCTTGGCCCCTATCTTTTCGACTTTGCTCTTATTCAAACATCTAAACAAGGGCTTAGCTGGCGGATTGCTCGTGGCAGCCTTCCTCTTCCTCCCTGTATGTCCTCCTCCCCTCTCAGTGCAGTTATGTGCTGGCAGCACCAGTGCAGACTGACGCCCATGCCCAAGGCGGTCATGGGTGGGAGCAATGAACAGTGGTGGATGTCTGCCCATTAACTACTGCTGTGAGATCAAGCACTCTCTCACTGAAGCAAAGTCTCTTCTTACACATGCACCGATGGGCACTAGTCCTACAATAACTCTTTAGTGCCCAACATTGCCAGGTAAAGCACTCCGCTTACTGTGCCTACTCTGCACTGCTTACATCTTTTGCCGAACTCTCAGAACAGGAAGTACTTAGGTACAAGGAGGTCCTGAAAGAAGGAATATGGCACGCGCATCCAGCAATGTTCCTGCAACAAATATGAATTAAAGTACAGAATGATTGGTTTCCTTCTGAAGGTGAGGCAAATTCTCTGAGTATCTGTAAACACTTGGCGGCCTGTGGAAAGGTCTTTAAACCTCCTGCTTCCCTCTTTGAGGGCTCAACTCCACATCAACTCTACCAATCGAGGTTCCGGCAACAATGGATGGAACCTATATAGACGAAGAGGTTTACGCTTGATGCCAATGGGCAAGAATGAGCTGTAATGAGGTACGAAGCAGTGTAATGGATGAAAGTTCGATCAAAACAAGGCCTAATAATATAATTAAAGAAACAGTAGACAGAAAATACCACATGAGCCTCCAGGAGACCTTCACCTCTGACCTGATAGAGGGTGCATTTTTTTTTTTATTTTTTAAATGGTCCTATTGAGAATATTAGGAGAATCCAACACAAAAAGGGAAGGATAAGAAAGAAAGAGACAGGTAGTCATTATACATATAGTTCTCACTTAAAAGATGCGGTGTCAGGTATAACATATCATTTAACAGATACAATGCCAAGTATAACACATCCTGTATGAACTGATAGATCGACTATCGACTAATCCAGTGATAAAATGGGTAACATGTACATTGGTGCAGCTGCTTGTTTCAACTTGTATTAGAGATTCATCTTTTGTGTTGTAGTATATGCATGTTATACATAAGAGGTAAAACAACAGAAGAGATGAAATCCTGTAATAACAAAAAATAATAAAAAATAATAAGGGAACCAAGAGTTTGCAACGTTGGACAGAAGGCGCGTATAGGAGAAGTCTATGGTAGGCTCTCAAGGCAAGTAGTGTCTGGTAAGATGAAATTGAGGTGACTTAGCCAAATGTGATTGAAATCAATCAGGGCGGTTTGAAGGTATAGGAGGAGTCCAAAGCGCCCCACATTTTCCTATGGGTCGGAAGCCGGGAAGAGAGTTGTCGAGCTATGTTGTCAGCACCTCTCAGAAAGATTAGCCATTCCTGCCACATTTTAAATGAGATCAGTCTGAAATTCTTCCAGTTACCCAAAATTATTTTGCATGCTAGTGTGAGCATTAAGTCAAGTAGGTCTCGGTCATTGTCATTTTGTATTTGGGGGTCCAGGAAACCTAGCATACTATATGAGAATTCTCTGGTTGGGTTAATATGTAGCTTGGGTGTTATATATTCGAAGATCCTATCCCAGTAAGGTTGCAAGAATGAACAATAAAATAGATATGTGGTACATCTCCCACCTGAGAGTTGCAGTTCCTGCACTGGGGTGATTGAGTAAGGTTTAGTTTGTGAAGCTTGGCTGGGGTCCAATAGGCTCTGTTTATAATCATATATTTCATCTGGTTGAGTGATGGTGAGATTTTATTCCTGAATGGTGTCATATGTAAGCGTTCCCAGTCAAACTCAATAGATTTAGTATTGGGTTTTGTTTCCCACTTCCTTTCGCTAACTGTCTAGCATTTAGGCATATGTCGTAGGCCTCCCACCTGAGATTTCGAGGAGGGTGCATTTTTAAAAGCTTACCTTAATATGGTCACATACTCACAGGTGCGGCAAAGAAGGCATAGACCCTGCACCAGCAGGAAGGCCCACGCAGCGGTTCCATAGATACTCGTGTACACTCACAATCTCATCGACCACTCAGTATACGACCAAGGCGAGCCCGCGGGACAGCGTAGCAGCACTCGTCACTTGCAGCTGAAGAAGACTGATGAAGACAGACTCTCACCGTGCAGGCATCTGCCAGAGCTGGACTGGATATATTTTTAGCTGCAGGAACATCAGTAGATTTGCTGAAAGCCGAGTTCTGCCTAATATTTTCTTCAGCTGCAACGCATGTCAGTCTCTCTGTCTGTTACCTTAATGGGAACAAGTCAGCAAACTGAGCAGCAATCAGCCTTTAAGCTTCCTACTGCAAAGACTGTGCTGTTTATCAACATGCATGTGTGCCATGACCAGCATGCAAGAATCAACTGTGCCTCATAATCAAACTCCATTTTTTTAAGCTAGCTGCAAAGCTTGCTTGACCCAAGTTCAAAGGGCACAGTGCCAGATACAACACTGTAAGCGAGCAACTGTATCACGTCATACGTGCGGTGTCTTGTGTCAGCTGATTGGGAACATTTCCAGCAGCACTGTAACCCAATCACCCTGGACCGCTGGAAATAGCACGTGGCAAGCAGTGCGCTTCCTTCCCCGCCTTTCTTCACCACAGGCTTTGTCGTCTACACTTGAACCACGCGCCCAGCACTGCATTACCAGCCAATGCTCCTTGCTGATTGGACTACTGAAGAGCCAATCCACGCCTAAGTCTTCTCTCCATTTGAGGTGATGTCAATCAGAATAGTGGCGGTCACATTTATTTCATGCACTCTGGAAGCTTGGACTGTGCGTGGAAAGGGGGGCCAAACATCTGAAACTTGATGATGTAATGGAGCCTGGCCGGAAATCAATGGACATCAGTACTCAGCTGTCAATTTTAGGCCAACTTCTACAAGACAAGAGAGTTCTTCCGTCAGTAGAGCAGGTGGCAGACATTTGGCACGCAACCAAATCTCAAGCTTAGTAAACAAAGCTGTCCAGCCAAAGAATTTCAGAAGCTTGTGTGCCAGTGCCAAAATGCACTGTTCATGTGAGGTACTGAGCTAGGATCCGGACACCACATCAAAGATCCATGGATCTAACATTAGTATCATGCTTATTACATGTCCTCCTGTACTCAAACACAGGACTTCATGTGCGGTCACCCGCCTCAAAATGGATACGAAGCAGGTGAGTTTGTATATTACACCTTTATCAACTACCTTGGGCCTCAGGTAAACTTCTGTAGCTTAGACTGGATACAACAGTGTCTTGGAAATATTTGTACTAAGAGCGCAATATCAAGTTTGTCAAGCATGGCTAGCAAATCCAACATGCTGCGGTGTTGGAGGCCAGGATTGGAATTTCTCTCCAGCAGCAAATCTGGCATGGAAACACCTCCTGCTTTTCTTGTGCCTCAGTGCAGCAAAGGGAAGAAATGAGCACACTTTCAAGCCTGCACATTACACACAAACACAATTTCCTAATTCCTTGTTTTGCCCTATATTATTTTCTTGATGTTTACAATTTTTGCAGATTAATAATAAAAGGCAAAGTAGCTATTGTGGCTTCAGCTGCACACCTCATCCAGTTATCTCTGCGTAGCACTACACTGTTGCGAGGCCCTGAACATAGCAAGAGAGGGCTATACAAATCTCCGTTAACAGAACTGAGAGATGTTGACAGCAAGTGCCACTTGATCGATGCTGTAGACAACCTAAACATCGAGATGTCTCTCACAACTTTCCACGGTGAGTGAACAAAGCGTGAAACAACAAACTGAGCAGCAGATAAGCAGCCCCAGGTGAAAAAGCCGTAGCCTCCCACCACGATCACACCACAGCCGTTCATTTATCAACTCTACTCCTCGCCTACCCAGAGGTGTTGTACAAGCGTGTGCTTTGTATCCCGTTTGTATATGTCTTTCGTCCATGTATTTTTCACGCCAGGCCATGCATTGAATCACCTCTGCTATGTGCAACGACTGGCTGGCTTTGGGGAGCAAGGGAACATCCATACACAATGAGTATCTTTACTATAAGAAATACAATTTGACGATCTCGCTGGTTAGAATGAATGGCTAAATCACTAGAGATATTTCCACAACCAAGTAGAGCTTCTGAATGCGAGATGAATGCAGCCTATTGAAACAGACTTCCTTTTTGGGGTGAAGGGAGCACAAACTTAACACTAATGTAGAATCTTCCAGGACTGCCAGAGAGTATCTTAAGCCATTGGGGGTGAGAGGTGTGGGGAGGAGCAGAACTGCGCTTTTCTTCTGATATTAAATTTGGCAAATGATCTTGATGTCTCAAAGGGTCATACACTGTGATTGTTTCTTATACAACAGATACCCAGGGTACATGGCGGTTTGTTTGGCGTAACGTGTAACCACTTCTGCTTAAGTGTTTAGGTGTTTGCATGATGTGACAGGTGCTGATACTGAGGAAGGAACAAAAATCTGACAGAGAATAGGTCAGACGGATTCCCCCACTTTTCCGGATCATACTCGGTTCCCCAGGGGACACACATTGAAGTCTAGATACTGCCTCCACAAGCCAGGTTGCTACAGGGATCGAAGGCTTAGCGGAGTCCAGCTGGGCAAATAAAGGACCAGGGCCAAGAAATGCAAGCCACTTATTCTGCAGCATGCAGCTGCAGGACTGGAGCAGTGTGCAGCCCACTGCCACCCAACTAAAACACAATTATTTCTAATAACCTAACAAACAGAGAAGTGTAGCTACAGAGAGGCAATGCACTTGATGGCATCACAGAGGAGCGCATGCGCGCAGGCAGTCCCTGCCAGGGAAGTGCGAGCAGGCGGCAGCTATATCAAGAACAGCTTCATACTCAGCATCCTAGAACAGATGACTCAGAGCTGCGGAGGATCACTGACAGCAGCCTCTCAATGCTGCGCTGTGACTCAAAGCCCCCACGTTATGACTGAAGACAGCCCACGTCTCAAACACTTCAACCACCTGCGCTTCAAAAGTGACCCTGCAGCTGAATATAATCGTATTAGATGTAACTTGATGTTTTATCACGTTGGAAAGAAATATTTTATTTACATCATTCACCTTAACAAGAATTTACAAAACTAAAAAAGGCTTGCAGGCAACTCGTTTTATTTATTTGTTTTAACATCTGCAATATGCAAAACAAATATGGCAAAATTATAAACATGAACTGCCAGAGTAATCCTGGCACACCTACCCTAGAAATGAACTGCACTCCTTTTCAGGCAGCTATGCAGATGTGATCAGGAAAAATGGCAACACTCACAGCACCTAAGAGCCAAAGACGAGAGCTATCCAACACACTGCCAACAAGCCATGGTGGGCAGAAGTAAAATATGAATGACAACTGCACAGTCCGATGGTTGAAGAGTGCAGTCTGAAACCCCCATAGGATTACGTATATTACACAGGCAGTAATAGCACCTGTGAAGTTATTATTGGGTTAGAGTTTACATTGGACAGGAATGTTTTCTTAAAAACTTTGCATAGCTGCCAAGGTTTCAGATTGTTTATGGGTGACATTTTCATAATTTCAGTGCAATTATGAGTGACACTTTCTCGCAGCAAAATCAAGCAATGATGACAAGGGAAACATATCAATATCAGAAATTACACGCATTTGAGTAACAAGAAACTCTAAGAAGATCTTAAATTTGCTGCAAAGTACCGGGAATGGAAGGGCACTAGGAAGTGAGAGAGGCCCGGAGCGGAACCTGAGCCAGCCTCACTGACGTTGAACTCAATTTTGGGCAGACAGTGACTAATGCAGAGCTCAGCTCAGGAGCTCTAACTTTACTTAACTCATCCATTCTCTCATCTGCCTCATTATACTATTCATTCATCGATATGTTCATTCACTTAGTAATCACTGCTTGCACTCAGTTATTCCTTGATCAATGCATTCTACTATTCATTCACTAATTTATTCAAGTAGCGCTCATTAATGCACTCACTCATCCATTCACTCATTCACCATGTCATTCATCCATGCACTCACTAACGTACCTCATCTCCTCTTGCAATCATTCATCCATTCATCTATGAACTTGCTTATCTATCTTTCTATGTTTTATGGCTTTGTTAATGTTTGCATCAATAATATTGTCATTTTGTAAATCACTGTTATCACTTTTATTTTGGTTTACTTGGTTTACTTGTGTAGTGCTTCTTGTTTAGTCAAAGACCTGTTGCTGCATTCAGCATGTGCTATTTGGCACAGGCAAACAAGCACACACACATTCGGGTGGCTGGGACTTACTTTGCAGGCAGCGACTCTGCGAGGCAGGCAGACACCGAGCCACCACAGTTATTCAGGTTTGCCATCAGCCTAATTAGTCCAGAGCAGTCCTCGGTGAATCTGCTGTCCACCGACAGAATGGTCTGAGAGGCTGCTTCAACCGCCGGTCACCCACTCCGTGGCGTGAGCTCGGCAATGAATAACTGACTTTGGCACGGGGGTCACGTAAGACTTTCGACAGCATGCTGTGTCGGCCCAGGCCGGTGCGAGTAGCAGACAGCGCTGTGAGCGCCATGATTGCGCGTCACCCGCAAACCAGTAGCTAGCAGTTTCCTCCCAAAACAAACTCCCCGCCTTCGGCAGCAGAACGTGACATACCCCGAGGCGCCAGACTAATGTATCACACTGGGCAATACTGTGACGTCGGGCTGTGTGAGAGCCGTGCCGCGGGAAATAATCACAATGAAACATTGTAGCAGTGAGCCTGACAACAGCCTTAGCTCAACTGCGAGCCCCAAACCTGAAAGAGAAGAGCACGCCACGGGCACCATGCTGCAAGTTGCAACACTGGGAGAGGTGTGGCGCCGCGGCCAGGGCGACTGACGCTGGAATCTGGGGACCACGGTTCGATCCCCGGCTCCGGCGGCAGGTTAGCCCAGCACCATGTGACTCTGGGCAATAGCTCGCTTAATCTTCCCGACGGCCCCCAGCGCCTAGAGACCCTTACGGGTGATTGTGCGCTTTACAAATGTGGACTTTACTTTACTTTACACTGTCACTCCATGATATTACAGTTTTAGGCAGTGCTTCGGTGATGCTGAGATACTATGCATATGTGTGACAATGCATTTCAGTACGGTGATGCAGAGGCCACTCTACGCAACGCTACTCTACTCTACCAAACTCTCCTACACGGCACCCCGTAACACTACAGTCTACTCAACTTTACAACACTCAATGCCCCTTTACACCAATAATATTTAGCCATACTGAATAGCAGCCACACTAGTTTACAACATAGCGAAAACATATTGGCAAAGTCATAGGCAAGACTTATTGGCTATGCCAACGCTTGTTATATTTAGTTACTGATCCGATTTGGATCAGTAATAATTTTTTTATTTTTAACACAGGGAGGGGTGTAGAGGCAAGACTGGATATAAGCAGTGTGGAAGCATTAATGGGGACGCATACAGGGGAGAATCAACACAGGGAAGGAAAGAACAGGGAAGGTGCAGCGAAGCACAAAATAAACAAAGCAACACAGGGGAGTAGCACGCAGACATGGAGCAGTACAGACATGTTTGGAGCATAAAAGCACTTCGCAAGACAGAGAAACACGCAGACGGGGGAACAAAAAGGGAACGAAAAAACAGAAGATGCGGAGAGAACCACATAGCAGAATATAGCAACACGGAAACCTGGGGAGGGGAGCACAGAGGCACAAGGCAATATAGAGCAACACAGACTTGAGGTAGGAGCACAGAAGCATACAGAAAGACACAGCGACACAGAGACTGGAGCAGCAACACTTGATGGGACGAAAACAACTCTAGTGGAACAGAGAAACACGAAGACCCGGGGAGGGGAGCACAGAAACTCACGGTGGGACAGAGCAAACCAGAGATTGGCGGGGGGAGGGGAAGCAGATCAACACACAGACGGGGGGGGGCAGAAAAGCACCACAGGGCAAGACAGAGTAACACAGAGAGTGAGAGAGACAAGCACACGTGGAGACAGGGAAACACAGAGAAGGGGGGTGAGAAGCACATGAAGCTGGCGGCTGGCAAAAAACACACACTCTCGTACACTGGAAAACAAAAAGTAGCATAAAAAAAAAAAAAGAGTTTTGCAAGAACAAAAGTATGCATCCACGCTCCAAGGGGGAAGTACAGACTCACAACCGTGAAGTAAACTCCACACAAGCTATCATATAAGAAGCAAGCAAATTGACAGTAAAAATGAGGCCGACCAAAGCTAAACAATGGGTGGGCTCAGAGCCTATTGTAAGTCAACAAAATGTCTTGCAACAGACAGTGCATGATGTCTTAGGCAAGACCAGAAAGCAAAAATGCTGATCGTGGTTCTGGCACTACTGCCTAGAGGTAATTCTGAGTGGTGAAGAGTCCCTTCAGCAATAAACCTTGGTCATGATGGAATATGCTCTAACCTGCCACAAACAAATAGAGCAGTTAGCACAAGCCGGTCCTTTCCACTGGAGAAGAAAAATGCACACAGGTAGGTCTGTGGAAATAAAACTCAGGAAAAATTCACTTTTCGGGAGAAAATAATTTCACAAAAATGTTTTTGCTAGACAATTCTTAAGGACGCAACGTTTTCAAAATTTTACCTCTGTGAAGCACGAAGCTTGCACAAGTGTGTGGGTAAAATTATAATTTGATCTCAAAATCCCTACAAAAATCACTTACTCTAGAACACTTTCTATTCTTAACTTTCCTAACAGACTTTTTTCTGATCTCACAGCTGACTGCTCATAAATGTCACATGCAACTTGTACTCTAAAGAGGCCAGAAAAACAGTGCGCCTAAAATAAAGTCACTAGTAACATAACATGATGTCATTTCAGAAGGTTGAAAATCAATTAGACACGGATTGGCACTGAAAAATTGTATCAATGACACAATGCATGCTATTCAACGGTCTATAACATGATACAACAGCGTTGACACTTGAGAAAGTTAGTAGTTAAGAATCACTAGCATTCTTTCAGACACAGAACAAAAAAGCTGGTTATTTCAAAGAGGCTTCCTCCTGGCATTGCCAGAGTTTGAAGAGGAAGGTAGATGGGCCATCTCTGAGCCATCCATGCCCATGCAAGTGCTCGATGCGCAGATCTTATGTGGATCCCATGAGGATGCTGGTTTCCGGTCCAGGGAAGGCATGGCATAGCAGTTCGGGCTGGACTGTTCCCATGAGGCACAGGGTCAGACTGATTTGCATATGGCCATGTCTGAACTGGGGTGGCGGAGTGAGCTAAAGAATGATGATGGATTAAACCCAGATCAGTTGACTGGGGGTGAGTGCTTGCAATGTTCAACACTCCGTCCAACATCCCCTTTGGCTGTGCTTTGATACCATATTCCTCATCAAGGCACAGCCAACGATTTCCCATCCCTTGACACAGAGATCCATCCCTCACCAACACCCAAGTTAGCTCATTGCATTCACATCATGATTTACAAAAAAATTTAAGGGAACATAAGAAAAGAAAAATGTACGCCGCCTAGTTAGGAAGGTTCTTGGCTGGCACTGCTGCCGCAAAGTAGAGGTCCTCATTATTCCAGATCTGGTGGATGGCTGTTCCACAGAGTCACTGCCACTTAGACTGGAGCCCTCTGGACTGTGTTAGACATTTCAGTCAGAAATTGGAAAGAAAAAGTCTTCTAGGACTCCGACAGAAAAGGCACAAGTGGGGTATCTCCAGTCTAACTTCCTTTATTGAGAAGGTTGATCTTACACTGCTAACACTAAGGGCACACCCACCGATACAGCAAACGTATAACAGATACTGCCTGGATCAAAACAACCCATGAGTGTTGGAGGGTCCGAAAAATACAAATAGGTGGATGAGCACCGTATTTACAATTCTAGTTTTGTTATTATTTTACGGTCTATGCCTAACTTTCCCAATTATTTATTATAAACGCTCTAATTGCGCTCTCAATTAAACAATAATTTTTAGGTGTTTCCAAAAGGTAAAATCAGTGTGTCCAACGCCTTAAGGGTAGATTGACTTGCCACTGAACATAGCGGCAGTGACAATAGGTGTACTCCATATTCAATCTGAACATCAGCAGGTCACCCCCTTGTTGAAGTTAATTTCTTAATTAATTCAGGCAGCTAGAGAACGCACTTGTCAGGTATTTATTGAAACTACCATTACAGGGTCTAATTTAAGAGGATGAGCTCTAGCTGTTACCTGAAAATAAAGCAAATTACCAATAGTCTCATGGCATCCAGGAAAGAGCTCAAGCAGAGAGGACACGCAACTGCCATCACCAATGCCATTTATGCGAGTAGAATGGTTGAGAGTGAAGTTAGCTCGGAGTCTCAACCGTTTGCAAGGGATGCTATCCTATGAAAACATGCACAGATGTTAGGACAAATGCCACATGTCTTCCGAGTTCACAGCTCGACATTCTACACAAAGCTCCAACTGACCACCAAAAGTGCCCTTCCCATAACCAACAGTATAATATTTAATTAAAGATGTCACATGAACCCAAAGTAGAGCCGATCTGGAATCTGTGTGACTGAGAGTCACATAAACTGATAACAATGTGTTGCGAGGATTGTTATACTGTTGGTTACTGTGTTGGGAGGTGCTATTATTGGTTGCCATGGGGAAGGGTTATCATTGGTAACCATGGCAACACAGACATTTTAGACACCCATTTTTCCCCACCTTGCCCAACAAACACCCAACAGATAAGCCATACAAAAGCTAAACAAATACCTGACCTGCAAGCTACAGAACATCCAGAACACCGCCGCATGACTGGTCCTCAACCTGCCAAAACACTGTCACATCTTTCAGCACCTGCGGCAACTCCACTGGCTCCCCATCGAGGCAAGAGTCACCTTCAAGATGCTCATCCACGCACACAAGGCCCTCAACGACACCGGACCGGCATACCTGAACTGCCGACTCAAATTCCACGCACCCTAAAGGACTCTACGATCAGCCCAGATATCCTACGCTGTGGTCCAACGCACCAGAAAAACCAGATCGGGATGCCTCTCCTTCTCCTTCCTTGCGGCCTAGGCCTGGAACGCCCTTCTTCCGGTCCCCCTCAGACAGACAACATCACTTCCCATCTTCGTAAGAGACCTCAAGACCTGGCTCTTAGACAGACCCCCTCCTTGATGGGCCGGAACCTGCACCTCCCTCCCCCAGCGCCTTGAGACCCTTACGGGTGAGTAGTCACGCTCAACAAACGCTTGACTGATTGACTAATACAGTTCACAGACGTTTTGCTTTACGCCAACACAACCCACTAAATGTCTCCAAACCCAAACACTGGAGAACACATTAAAGTGAATATCTCATATACATGCAACAGAGAAAATATATACCGTAAATGTAATTATCCGGAACCTGGGGGTCCGCAAGGCCTACTCAGGGGGTCAGTGACTATGTTGAAGATTTAGATAATGTTAACATTAATACATTACAATAAAAAATGCATACACAAATAAAAAGACAACTTGAAAACGTGAAATCTTTTTCTGTATTTGATTGTGAATGAAACAAAAAATTTTAATATTTGATCATTTGTTTGGTGTATACTTGTTTTCGTATTTTGTGTAATGTTATTAAGCTCAAATCATAGAAACTGCCTAATACGGGCGTCCCCAGCTTCCAATAATGTCTCGGTAGGGGTTCCCGGATGCTAGTTTTGATTAATTGGGGGGTCTACAGAAGTCAAAAGGTTACGAACCGCTGCCATAGGGCACTATTCACATATGTACATCAGAGTGAAAGACAACAAAACACATTAAATTACACATTTCACTTACATCCAACTCATGACCGATAAGCCATATGGTCGTCAGTCATCTTACTACCAAAAGCTCTAACCATTAATGTGCGATGAAAAAAATATAGCCAACAGATAACATAAAATTGAACATCAAACCCAGCATAGAGAACTACCATGCCCTTATGACGGCACTAGCCACCAAAGAAACACATTCATTCAATGCAAAACATCAATTTGGGCAGACACATCATGTACATCCACAAAGGCACAGAAAGGCCAAATACCCGATCATTATGTCAGTGGTTCCAACCACAAAGGCGACACCCACACCACAAACAAACCTCAACAAAAACAACAGACTGAACATTAAAAACACGTCGAACACAGCCCAGGCACACTACTTAGCCAGTAACACAAACCACAGACTCATTCTAACTGCTGAATACTATCATCTCACCGACCTATACTATCAGATACAGCACTACGGCCCTCCTGTGGCACACTAATGCTATTCTTGCCCAGGAGCTAACTGAATCGGATGTTGACACCCAAACATCTGACATGACCATTTATGTTTCGCTTGCACTGGTGGCCAACCCTCAACCTTCAGATCACATATTGGACACGGCACAGTTTTAGTGATGGACCTGAACAAAATACATGATCAAATGATGACTTTGACTTGGGTCTGTGTGGAAACACCAGTTTCACTTGAAACTCACATCCACGACAGGCCAACGCGTGATATACAAATCCTCATCAATATACGCATAAGCAATGAATAAAAGGGGGCGTGCCTTTGCAAGAGGCCCCCATGTCTCGCCAATACACAATGTGCTGCCAGTTTGTCCCACTCAATGTGATGTTGAAGATAGAAGTGACGTACAGTCAAGAGCAAATAATGGTTTTGCTGGGTTACGAGGTTTTTTGTGCTGATCTCGCTGCCATGCCAATGGTTTGCTTTTCCCAGGGTCCTGTGCATTCCGGTCATGTTTGATGTAGGTCTGTTTCGGGACGTGCCACACACAATTACACACGTCCCAATTTTGATCCAAAAATAGAAATATTATGTGGAATAATTAAGTTAGGGCTCCGCTCTTGCATTTGAAACGTGTTTGCTTGTGTCACACTTTGTCAAAAGTTTCTTTCTGTCTCAAAGAAACTTTTATATCGCAATATCTATGAAGTAAAACAATCACCAATATACATTTGGCTTCATATGTTTATTTAAAGTGGCCTCGATCAAGGATGGAGTTTGTGGGTCACTAGTGCAACAAGATACAAGTTAAAGTGTGTCTGAGACCCGACAGGAGGTCGAAAGGGAGGTTTGACTTCCTTTACCACTTTTGAGTGTTTTTGGTGTGTCAGGATTCTGAATTCTTGAGCGGTATTTGTTGTTCAGTGCCTTTGCTGATTTGGGCTTGTCTTCAGTGTGTAGGGGCCTACTTGATAAAGGGAGACGGCCAAGCTCTTTTCCACCAGTACATCTTTAGAAGCAGTCCAGTGCTGCCTGGAAGAAAGAGGACGAGGGTTGGATGCTGGAAGCTCTTGGAAAAAGACTTCAGCATTGATGCTCCTCACATTTGCTAATCAAGGAACAGCACGTCTGCTGGTGGGCAGGTCTTGTTTGAGATGGAGAAGCCAACGAGTTTATGATTACACTAGGGTGGGTGCCTCGTATGACAAGGTCAGGAATCTGGGGCAGGATGGACTTGAAGGGGTCTCCAAGGTCATGGGTAGGGTGGTTGACCAATTGAAAGAAATCAAGGTTTCCCATGTCATTAGCGATTGCAAATGCATCAGATGAGACATCGGTCCACATACTCCAGTATTCCAAGATGAGGAATCGATTCAACGTAGTTGTGTGTGTGTGTGTATGTATGGCCATTTCTAGGTAAGTGAGAAACTCTGATGGCATCTTTTAGTAGGGCACACGCTACCATGAAGGCGAGAAGGATGCCAAATTATGCATTTCACAAACAGGTGCTCAACTGGCCCATAAGCATGAACCAGATAACTGTCTGCACAGCGGAGTATTCTGTATGAGTCTGTGATAACTGATAAGGAGAAGATACTGGAAAAGAAGTGATGAATATGTTAAACAAGTTTCAGAAATGCAATGGAGGAGGAACAATGTCTTTTTACTTGCATAGGTGATAGCAGCCGGTTGGATTCCTTAACCGATGCTGAGCAGAGCACGCCATGAGGGTGGCACCACTCAAGAAATTAGGGGAAGGTTCAGTAACAGGTATGTGGTGGCACCAGGTGATGAGCAGCAACTGTTCTTTTGAGTAGGAGTGAGGGTGGTAGGAGAGGATACCAAATCTGACCTTCTAGAAGAGGAGGTGGATCTATGCGCTATTGAGGCCTAAGATGTTCTCTCCTCTCCCCTATCAGACCCCTACCCCAACCCTAACCATACAAACTCCAGAGGATTGCAACCCACCAGCACCATGGGATGTCACCTCTTTCACGACATTCCTACACGCAGCTGTCTTCCCTTTGCTCAAGAAACCATCTGCAGACCCTTTAACATTCAGCAACTATAGACCAATCTCCCTGTTCCCATTCCCTGCTAAGGTCTTAGAGAAAATCATGAGCAGACAACTCACCAAATACCTCAATGACCACCAACTGCTCAACACCACTCAGTTTGGCTTCAGACCCAACCACAGCATGGAAACTTCCCTCAGCGCCGCCATGGATGGCATCCACATTACTCTGGGCAGATGAGACACGGCGACCCTTAGCCTCCTGGACCTCTCAACAGCATTTGACACAATCTCCCACTCCATCCTCATCAAATGACTATATCACATCGGAATCCAGAGTCTGGCATTCCGATAGATCTGCTCCTTCCTGGCTGGAAGAGCTCAGTTGGTCAGCTTGACACTGTACACCTCAAACAACCGCAACCTCATTTGCGGTGTTCCTCTAGGATCCTCCGTGAACTGGACTTAAACGCATACATGATCCCTCTAGCCAGCTTCATCTGCTCTCATGTCATCAACGTCTCTCCTACGCTGATGACACGCAACTCATTTTCTCTCTCACGGACCAGATACCTAGTACCCGGATCAAGTTCAATAACTACATGAATGAAATTAGCCACTGGTTGAAAACTAACTGTTTAAGGCTGAAATTGTGATCTTCTGAAATAGCCATTCACTGTGGGTCTCCACCTGGTGGTCAGCAGAGCAAGGAGTAACATTAACCCCCACCACTTACGCCAAACACCTCAGGATTGACATCAACAGCAAACTCAACATGACTGCAAAATTCAACACGGTCACCGCCTCATGCTTCCATATACCTTAAAGATGCTTAGGAAGATTTCATACGAATCCCAGTTAGCACCCAGAAAACCATCATGCACACCTTGCTCACAAGCAAGTTGGACTACAGGAACACCCTGTATGCCAGCATTAACAACAAAAACTCACCAGACGGTTGCAGAACATGGCGGCCAGAATCCTTCTCAAACTCCCAAGCCGCACTCACACTGCAAGGAGCTACACTGGTTCCCCGTACACAAACAAGCACAATTCAAACTCCTCAACCACACTTTCAATCGCATCTGCTTTCACCAACGTTCCAGACACTTCCACTCGTCTGGACTCCTATTTGCACACATTCCACACATACAGTAAACCAGATCCAGAGGTGCAGCTTTCTGCTACATTGCTCATAAAGCGTGGAATGACCTTCACCTTCATTGTCCCCAATTTTTTAATTTCACAAGAAAAAAAAGATGAAGACCTGGCTTTTCAATTTGTTCACTATGATCTGGGTTTGGCTAGACTCGCACCTGCTCAGTGCCAAGGTACACTCGTGGGTGACCGGGCACTCTACTAATCTACATAACACAACAATAGCAACACGTAATATGTTATGGAGTGAGCAGGGGATTTATGTAAATGTGTGTTGTGGAGTGAAAAATGAATGATAATCACACAAGTGAGCTGAGCTGCTGAACCATTCCTCAGAGGGATGAATGCAATATAATGACCTAGTGGGGTCTGAAACTCGATCAGCAATGCATGGTGGACCAACGACCACACAGAAAACCTCAACTCTAAAGCAGAGTCAGATGTTCCTGCTGAGACAGACTTGGGAGGCACTGTGGAAAATCTATGTGATGGTGAAGAACAAAACATTTGAAACGTCATACCAGGAATGTTTCTGCACACTGCCATGGATCCTTAATCCTATATAGTAACATCAACGCTATCTTTCATATGACAGCAATCTTGCTAGTTAAACAGACAAAGAGGCAGTCACTAGGAAGCCACCAGCATGGGGTGGGGTGTGGTGGGGGGAGAGGCAGAGAGGAGGATAAAACGCAACCATCTCCTTTTTATTTTTCGGATAGTCCTATGACAGCAGCCTTTACTGAATGAGTTTATAGGACATATATTATGCTTCGGTTTGTAATACCCATTGTGCGCATAAAGTGCCATCCATTACGGCGTTCTTTGTCCTGCAGCCGAAAAGAAGTCTCATAACTCACTCGATCCCAGACAGGACTATCAATCAGCAGTTGATTCAACAGTAGTTACATGTACTGAGTACCAAGAGGTGGATGGTTTTTTCAAACACAGTCATCTTCATTCAGTTTAAAAGGTACGCAACAGGAGCACGTTCCCCTTCAAGCAGAGAAATGAAAACGTGTGCACGTGCAAGGTTGATCTGGTGTTGAATTGTACTTGCTTCCAGTTTTAATACCACACCAGAGGGTCCTATGGAAGTTACACTATACTCCCTAACTAACTTATGACTCAGACTGACTGTCCAACCGAACACCTAAAGTCTAATTGTAAGCAAACATATTATAGGTGCAAATGCACCACACCTTATGTAGTAGAATGCTTTCAGGCTTGATCTCAGTCTTAAGGGATCAGCGTGCAGGTGTGGGTGGCTACCTTAGTTCTTCATCTTTCTGAGGTTGATATAGCAGGCAATCCTGAGTAACAATTACACCAATTATTGAATGCATCAAGAGACCACTCATTTGTGCTGGGAGTTGAGTAACTGCTCAGCCTCAAGATCAACCTATCTGCTGCATACTTGCAGCAATTGGGAGAATCTGTTCACCACCACCCTCACCCGTTCAATAGGGCCCTGCACTGTAGTTGAGCCCCACATTCTGCTATTCCAAATCTACACTGATCCTTACTGCTAACATGGGATGCCAGGTAAAACCGGTCATCAGGGTCCCATGGCAGCAGTTAGACTACAACACCCCTTTAATGAATCATTGTGCCCAACAAGGAGATACTAGGGACAACTCAGTTGTACCACTGTACTGAAGCTACAATTTCTAGTTTAAACAAGCATTTCAATGCAACCGGTCTCGCCTTTGGGGCATTATATGTATTTAGCTATGCAGCATATTAGCCAGTGTGCTGAAACATCAACAGCTCTTTAACATGGTGGAAAGTAAGCACCAAACTGTGTGACACGCCAGGTATGGGAACACATGGAGAGAAATATTGCCTTTCAGCGGGAAATGGTATAGTCCAAAGTTCTGTTTTTACTATAAAATCAGGGCCTTCGGTGGTCATATCACTGAAAATACAAGATTTGAAAAAAATATTATTGTCTACAGGTGCTTGTGAAAGAATTTCTATGGACTGGAATCTAGAAAATGCTAAAGTGATTCTGGTATTTTACTGACCCCTACTGGACCCTTTTTATTAAGACAGTTAAATAGAGGCAGTTGAACAGAAAAAAAGTCCCTAAGCAGAAGCAGACAAGTCCTAGGGCTGATCTCCAGTGCCCACAAAGTACATACACATATAAGTACATACTAATATATAAGTATGTACTAAAGTATATATAAGAGGTCTCGCATGCTGGACCTAAAAAGGGTATACAATAGAAACATTCTCCAACTTGATCAGGTAATTATGCAGCAACCCTGACAAAACATCAGAATAAGCTTCAGCATCCCTACAGTATGTGTGGAAAAGGAGATCTCTAGTCTAGTGATTAACCATAAACGGTTTTTGTGAGTGAAACAACTAAGACTGCACAGAAAGTGGTCGTGCCATCATTCATATGAATAGCTTCCTTTTATTTTGTAAGTATACAGCGGCGGCTTATTCAGTGGGAGGTTAGGAAATTGCCCACCCCCGGTACGAGCCATCAAATCTATCAAAAGTGCCATTGAGTAAACTTTTAATTTAATGCTGTCCCAGTGCCCTCAGCCCCCAGCACTTTGTTCCTAAGTTGTTTGACAGGGCAGGGCCAAACTTGCCGAATGGCAGCCTGGCAGGCATCATGGATGAAGTTAAGTGTACATGTCGGGTTGGACTGGTCTCTTCTCGTGCATAGTCAAAAACACAAGAGGGTCCCTGAATACGAATGCTAGGGGAGGGAGGCAGAGAAAAAACTCTGAAATCAAGAACAGGAAAACCTCCCCTAGTTCCAAATATAAATAAAGGCAAACGCTCTGAATTTCAAAACATAATCATTGTCCCACACAAGGCTAATTTATTTGAAAATAATACGGCTATTTATTTTTTAGAAAAAAATGTTTTTAGTTAATAAATCCAATCTGATAACAATGAAGACTTAGATGTATGTACAAGCTCTATTTACATTTCATACTATACGAACATGCAGCCTACACCCACTCACTACTTCAATATCCTCACCAGTCACACTCACTCAAACCATCCTCAGTCATACCAGTCCACAGATTATACAATATCACACAATACAAAAAGGAAAAGATCATTCCTATACATACACCATTCTAAAAAAAGAGCATTCTACACAGAAAACAAGAAACAGGAGATCAAAGAAACAAAAAAACAGCAACAAGCGCCGACGCGCGTTTCGGAACAGCACCGATATTATCCAATCCTTCGTCAGGGCGCAAATGAATACAAAAAGATTTTCAATGATTTTCAATAATTATTCACACCATCAACAATATATACAAGGCTGAAATTATCCATAGTGCTTATTATCACTTTCCACGTTGATAGATGAATTCCAGGCTGCAGCTTCACATCACATTATTAAATCATATCTATATCCTCAGAGAGGAGAGAAACATGGGCGATGAAAAGATGGCAAGAGGATGCTTCGCAGGGAGGCACAGTATTCGTTCAAGGGGATGGTAACTTTATATCCAAGTCGGAGCTCCGTATCCAAGTCGGAGCTCCCTACGCCAATTAATGTGTTCCCCAACACTCTTCAATACAACTGGGCCTCAGACTCTGCCGGACAGAGGCCGATGGACACACAAGGTACACACACGTTTTAAATTTGATATTCTCGGTACTTAACCAAGTACCTCCGAGGGGAGATAGAGCGACTTCTCAGAGCACAATAGGTTTGCGCTTCTCTTCTCATAACGTCATGGCGAGGCTCCGACCAGGGTGCCGAAATGAACTGTATTGTGTGATATTGTATATACTGTGGACTGGTATGACTGAGGATGGTTTAAGTGAGTGTGACTGGTGAGGATATTGAAGTAGTGAGTGGGTAGGCTGCATGTTCGTATAGTATGAAATGTAAATAGAGCTTGTACATACATCTAAGTCTTCATTGTTATCAGATTGGATTTATTAACTAAAAACATTTTTTTCTAAAAAATAAATAGACGTATTATTTTCAAATAAATTAGCCTTGTGTGGGACAATGATTATGTTTTGAAATTCAGAGCGTTTGCCTTTATTTATATTTGGAACTAGGGGAGGTTTTCCTGTTCTTGATTTCAGACACTTCTCGTGCATAGCCCGACATTCGCTTCAGGTGTCCTGAACCCGTGCTGTGTTAAAGAGCCTGGGGAGCCTAGCAGATTGAGATGGTCCCCTTTGGAGTACTGGGCTCACCTGCTGCAACCATCATTGTGTTGCTATCATGCTGTTTACATTTATAAACAGCATGAGAACAACAAAATTATTGGTTCTGGTAAGGGCGGTCCAGTCTGGCCTGTCCCCAAAGGCCTGTACTTACAAGGCATCGTGGGAGCAGGAGTATTACAGCATGTGGTCAATCACTGTATGGTTCTATTTTGAAGCCATACAGTGATTGGTCATTTTTCTGTCCCTTGCGGGGATTGATCATTTTTCTGTCCCTTGCGGAGGACACCAAATTCTTCTAAACGTGCATAGTCTTAGTGAAAGCCCTGTGCATAATATAAGTTGCAGACAGCAGTCTCTTCAATGCCTCATCCTCTTTAGCTCAGACAGCTCTGAGCACCTATTTCCAGGCCCTGAAGAGTGGTAGTCATGCCCGCGCTTTATGTTTGTAGATGAAAACTTGACTTACTTCAGTACCCACTGCCTTATTGTGTTTTGCAAAAGGCAACCTTTGAAGCCACTGAATACGTGTCCGAGTATTAGGAGTTCCGTTTATAGAGGGCTTGCTTGTTGGGAGCTATCAATTCCAGCTGAGGAGTAAGAAGTGGGACAGACTTTCTCTCAACTGGGCTAGGTTGACTTGAAGAAGCTAGCATTTCCCTCCTCTAAAATCTACCCACCAATTTTCATCATTCCTTTTGTCTGAAGCGTGCCATGGCAATAGGGGGCACGGTAGCAAATGGTTGGCGCTTCATAAACACCAGTCCTCATTCACTGCTCTTACACTACTCTCATAGGATCATAAAGGGTATAATGTACACACTCTTACATTCATGGAGGCCCACAGACTGTAAAGTGCCTCAGCGAATCATCAGGAGCAGGTAGTGAGTGATGCATCATGCAACTGAAGTACAATACAATGAACCACAAATAATTATGCACCCTCCACCTTCCCCATACTGTTCTAATTTGTCTTTAATTCCTACCAAAACTTCCTAAATTTGTTTATGTGGAGAGAGCCATGCCGCATGTATAAATCCGCCCAAATGGGATTCAGTCGGCCCAGAAGTACTGTAGTCTCTCCAAGCCCGAGGTGCCCATCATTAACGATGGCTTGATTCATTTCTTCCTTTTAAAACTGTTACGAAATATTGTATTTTTTGATTCAGCATATTTTTATGGAGCTATTAATTGTTTTATCTATTCATGCTTTCATGGTTTTTTAACCGAAGAATGCTTGTTGATGATGATTTATTGGAGGGGCACACCATGGCCTACCTGTGCAGTGGGACGTTCAGCTATCAAAGAATATCTGTTTAGGACGAGGTCTGAGATGACCCCTTCATGAAGCCCACTTGGACAGCACTATCTGCTTTTTCCCTAAACTGTTATGTTATGTTATGTACTTTGGTGCACTCCAGATTGGATTCTGGGGTACCCTTGTCAGTCCCTGGTATATGGTACCCATGGCATAGGTATCCCAGAGGCCTCCCATGGGCTGCAGCATGGATTATGCCACCCCTGAGAGGTCATGCAAAATGGAACTACAGGCCTGCCATTGCAGCCTGTGTAAGTTGGTGTATGCAAGGTTCACGATATCTAAAGGTCACTCCACCTAAAACCGATAAGTTACCCCTATAGCAGGCCTTAACAATACTGAAGGCAGGGTGCTTGGTTCTAAGTGAGATGGTGGCACTGCATGAGCAGGACACCCCTGCAGCCTATGGAGTCCATTCTCCCAGGTTGTTAGTTCTGCAGCTATTTACGACAGACTGTGTGAGGACCTCCTCTGAAACGGCTGAAAGTAACCCAAAGTGTTTTGTATCAAACATTGTGGGATCATACCCCTCCACATCGGTACAGGTATGATTCCACTCCTCAGAAACGAGTTTTGTGAGGTCCCTGGTGTCCCGGTACCAGCCTTCTAGTCCCGGGCAGCCCTAAATGGTTGCTGCCGACCAGAGACACATTTCTGCCCTCCTGCTGCTGAGCCAACCTCGAGCAGGGGAAGGCAGAACAATAGGCATCCTGTCACAGGGAGGTGTGACCACCTCCCAGACAGGATTTATTGCATTAGGCGTGGTTGGGTGCACTTGCTAGCGACTAAAAGTATGCACGAGGGGCAAATTTGGTGTACCTGTGCATAGTCCAGTGCAAACCAGTCCTGGGAGCCGTTGGCTACTGCTCTGATGCAAAACTGGACAAAGGATATGGGAGTAACCTCCCCACTTCAGACCCAGGTTCCCTAGAATCTGTCCTACCCTCTACCGTGGGTACAAAAGGGCTTGCCTGGCTGCAAGACCCTAGATTCGACATGGACAAGATTCTGAACTAGAAACCACTGAACTTCGACCGTCTGGACACGCTGGACTTCGTTTGGGCCCAACTTCGTCCTCCACTCCGTCCAAAGCATCGCCTGTGCCCGTGCACCATGCAGGCTCCCTGCGGGACCTATGGAGCATTAAGGAGAACCAAAGACATATTGCCTTGGAGTGAAGGAGTCACAACCCCTGCAATCGCGGGCAACACATCCCGATTAACCGGTCTGCTGCTCCTGACCTCCCATGGACTCTGAAGCTTCCAGCAACACAGGAGGTGGGTATCCAAGTCCCTCAAGGTCCAAGCTGCCTTCTCACCAAGTTAGAGGTCAGAATCCCTCATGAGGGCTGCAATACGTGTACCCTTGTGCACTGCATACTTTTACAAGTGCCTATGCTTCTTGGCGTTTCCGAAACAAGTGCACTGGGCTCCGAGTAGCCCCAACTCTGGCACCCTTTCCCCCAAAGAACTTCGGCCTCCTCGCACTGAGTGCTCTGTGGGCTGTTGCTTTGTGAAACTGCTCGAGGTCCCCTTGCGACTCCTATGCCTCCGGCCTGTGGCTCATCTTGATGGTCACTTTTGCTTTCCTTGGGCTCACCTGGTTGCTCCAGGCTTGCCCTGACTCTCCAGTGCTTGGAGGGTCTCCAGGACCTTGCTGGTCTGAACCGTAACCTTTCTTGACCATCTTCATGGGTTGCCGCTGCCAAGGCTTGTTGGTGCTCCAGCTGGACACCGACATCTCAGCAATCAACATCCTTCGTGGGACAGCTTGTATCCGGCCCCTGGTCATCCACATCATCTCCTGGTCCGGGTGACTGCAGAGTCAAGAACCCCCAGAACGCACCTGAAACACCAGGCATCGGTGGGAATTCGTCTACCGAGCCCCTGGTTACTCCGGAGGGTCCCCTCTGCTTTCAGGTACTCTTCACCAAGAATCCACCTTTGGATTCCGATGGACACTATTCTTCTTCCTAGCAGTGGCTCTTCTTCAAAGTCCTCCATAGAGATCGATTGCGGTTTCCAGCGCCTCTTCAGACCTATGGACCAGGCTTCCCTGGGATAGGTAACTCTGGTACTACGGTATCCTCGGGTGGGGTGGCTCTCCAGCCTCCTAACTTCCACAGGATTTCTTCAAAGTCCACTCAGAAGGGTTCTTAAACTTTAAAACTGCATCCGCGACTCTCCCATAGAATTGTATGGCGCACGCGGTCGTGTTCCCACACTGCACCCTTCCTCTGTGTGGTCCCTACTTAATTCACCTTGGGTGGTTCCTTGGTGTCTCAATGATTCTACATCCTCCAGACACTGTCTCGACCCGAGTCGTTGTTCTTATACCACTATTTTAGTATATAAGTGTATTAGTGCTACTTAAGATTGTTTCTTTGCTACAGTAGTTTGCTTTACGAGTATTTTTCGTGTAGGAGATACTGTGTCATGCTTTTAGTGTGTTATACTAATAAATCCATATTTTTATAACTACTGTGTAGTTCCCCATTTCAGTTAATCAATACCACAAGGTTGCATTCTGGTCAAACAAGCTGCTTAACATTGGGGCACCAACAAGTCCGCGGCACATCCACCTTTCTGTCTGGATGTTCTAGTGGACACCAAGTAGAACACAAGCGGTCAAAGGAGACAACCTGAACTCTAAATGCATTGGAGATGGAGAAATGCAAATATATACCACTTCCCTATTTAGAAGTACCCACAGTCCCAGCATGATTGCTCAGCATAGCTGTAAAGGCGGGGTTTGAAAAACAACCTGTCAACTTATTAGCACAGATAAAAGGACTCGGACAGGGCCAATGCAACTAGAACTGTGATAGACTTCATTGAACTGGGTCTCCCTAGGAAACATTGGTAATTGAATTGCGCTCCTCCTTTTCCTAATGAGAGAAAATTTGAAGCTATTCATTGAGATCGCTTAAAAGGACATTTCTAACAGCATCTCAACCTTACCACCTGCACGCCCTCCCACCATCTGAGGAAGCCAACCTGTTCAGATGGGATCTGACGACTCACAGCACACGCAGTGATAAAAATGCGCCAAAGCTCGGACCAATTGAAAGGAGAGTTGGAGAAGTAGACAGAAGAAGGAAAGAGTCTGGGGGAGAAAACAAAGAATATAAAAGACAGAGAGCGAGAGGACAGAAAAAGATTTGGGAAGGGAGAACAGTGAAGGTGGTATGGTGGACAACAGAAGTGTTTCATCCCTAAAACATCAGATTATATCACTGAATTGAGTGGTACTTATTACAAAAATTATAGTTCTTACACATGAGCTTAGCAAAAACATTCTGCCTACTACTTTATAACACAATTTGTGAACTAAACAGCAAGTCAGATGACGTGTGCACTCTATATGTGGCCTAGAATCTTATTATATATCGGCCTAAAATGGAGTCTATCAAATGAAAACAAGTACAGTGCACATCCTGAACTTTCATGTTTGAAGGAGCTCTCATATGGGATAATGAAGAAAAAGGCAACTTTGCGAAATAAAATATTTCCCACAGATCACACAATTTTGGTTAAGCTGGCATTGACCAGCAGGTTCTCGGGTTTCAGATTGTACAATTCAGTTACTAGATAGATAGCTCTCCTTGCGCTCTATCTTTTAGTAGCTCGCTATATAAATGCAATTACAATACAATACAATACAATACATGTAAATGGATTCAAATAAAAACAACTGTGAGGTACTAAGCAATGTTTTCTCAAGTCAATTATGACGAACTAACAGAATAGAGTACTCATCTTTTTTGGTATGTTCATGTTATAACTAAACTGTAAGAAGAGTCTTAGAGGCAGTTTTTATAAAGCTTGGAGGGTCTCATTAGTAAATATGCACTCTCACAGTTAAATGCTATGTTTTCATCATTTTAATCAGTAATTATATAATACCTAAACTATATTTTAATTTTGCAGTGACTACTTGTTATGAGATCACCAATATGTCCTGAAGACTTTCCAGAATTACCTACCAGATGCAGTGTGTGTATGCAGGTAAGATAATTAAAAGGCTTACGTGTGGCAATCTAAATTTTCACACGACAGTAACTGTTGAAAATAATGAATGCAGCAGGATATTGTCTCCTCTTTCATGTTTTTTAAAAATTCAAGGCACCACCTCCAAAATTGCTTTATAACCGTTATTGCTTTCACGCTAAATTCTTTTCTCAAAATTAGCTTTAAAAGGTGCCATTTCCCACCCTTTTTACAAACCCCCATTAGGTCTGTCGGACTCACTTGCTTCAATTCGTGAGTTAAACTGGCCTCCAACTTTTACGCCTCATCACTTTGAAAGTTCACCAGCCGCCACTGTACGCATTTGTACGTTGTTGTGTAGGACACATAGTAAATTGGCACACAGGACAACACATGCAGCTCACTTGCGCTCTTCATGTTTGTGAAAAGAATCGATTGGCAACCCTATGTTGGACCAAGCATTAAGATCATCACGCAGTATTACCAACAAAACTCGAGTATCAGGAGAAACCCGTCCATAAAAATTAGGCCCATAGAAAACCCAAAACAAGAGGACATTTACTGGCCATGATTATACAGATACTACTAGGTACCCACAAGGTTGACAATGGTAACCCAAAGACCACAGTTCATGCCAGCCATTGAAAGTTTGCAGTTGGCACACTTGTGCCCATTTTTGATTGTTTATCAGTGCCCTAAGCTGTCTGCCGTGACAACTCCAGAGCAGTCTATATGTCAAGATAATCCTGTGGGTGAACGCTTGGTGGGCGCATCTTCGATTGTAAGGATGCACACATTTAAAAAAAATTCTGAAAGGGGAATTCAGTTATCCTCTAATCCATCTATATATGACCATAATTCCGTACATCAATATTTCGGTGAGCAGAGAAACACAGAGAGCGCCATTATTGCACTCTCACACATACTAACAAAAACAAGCAATACACACAGAATCATTACTGCCCTTTCTGCGATAAGTGTGGCTCAATGGTTAGAGCGGCAGACCCTGATGCAGAGGTCTAGCCTGGGACCAGGGTTCAATTCCCGCCTCGGCGGGTCTTGGGCTCAATTTCCTCAGACCGGATAATTCTCGCCTCGGTGCCTATTCTAATCATGGGTCCCACTCTGCAACTCTGGGCAATAGCTTCCTTAATCTCCACAACTGCCCCAACAACGCTAGGATGCCTGGCTTCACCTTGGGGGTGCCCAGGAGTGGGTACTTCACAGGGAAAAGCCAGGAAGGGTTCCTCAGCGGTATGCGTACAAGCGCCTGAGATACCCCTTCGGGGGTCGATTCGGGGGGGCGCTATACAAGTACTACTACATTTACATTTCTCACACACCTTGTACAATCAGGTACCAGTTGGGCACCTTGGGTGAGAGACACACTGATTATGTATCCTACAGAGTAAGCCCACGCATTGTCACAGGGTTCTCCTTAGACAAAACCTTACTAACAAAGAGATGGCATTGGCAGTCATGTATTCTAATGTGTTACTATATATTTGCTAATAAAACTGTGAATACTATACTGGTACTTCCCTGTGGTATTACTTGCATCTTCACAGTGCAGGGATTGAAATTCAGAGCATAACTGTGCAAGATCTCACCACTACACAGGAGAACCTCCACCCTCTAAAGAATATAAAGGGAGCTTTATTCGTCTCCACTGCAGAATATCTACAAAGCTTTGAAGCAAAGTCCTCAAGGGGACAGGAATTCTATTTCCGCTTTATACACGCTTCTACATGCTGAGAGACTATGGTGTAGCATCTCAAAGCATATCACTTAACAATCAATGCACAACACATCTCTTTCGGACTGTCTCCAAGCAGCCCTTTCTGCTTCCTTTGGGGTGGGGCGCAATCCAGCTTCAGGGCCTCTGACAGTGAAGCCTGAAGAACACAGAGGCACAAGTGAAAAACATCTGAAGTTAACAGCAGCAAATCGCTACTCCGAAATCACAACGAGCTCAGTAACTCAAGGAGTAAGAAGGTGTGCAATAGTTAGGAGTGGCCATAATGCACGTTATCTACTGCCTCGTAATTATGTGAAATTACAGCAAAATTACATGTAGTTGTGCGAGGAGAGTGACCCAGCATTTAGCACTATTTTCTTAGCGTAAAATGCAACCTCGCGTCTGAAACGGACCCGAGCATGCATTTTGCATTAAGAAAATAGTGCTAAATGCTACAGAACACAAATAGTAGCAGACGCAAGAACTTATTAACTTTGTTGTTTCCTTGCGCCTGTGGTAGGATTTTTGTGCCAAATTACTTATAATCACATGAACGGGTGTACTCGCGTTATTTCCTCTAATTTCATGTCAAAAGTAACACAAAATTACTCCAATTATTCTGTCATAATTGAAATTTCATCCAGGCCTAGTAACAGTCACCACCTCCTTTCATAGCAGGGGTTCATGCACAATAGGTGTATTAGAAATACTACATGAATGCACACAAGACACCGCATGCATACATGGGCTATTTGTATAAGACACTGTTCTCTCAAAGTTGAAGAAACATTTCACAGTGCAAACGCATATAGTGATTGTTGTCAAGGCTTCAATTACACAGCAGTGATACTAACAGAAGGTACTGTTACACTATTTAATACGACTTATTTGACCCAAAAAGATAAAAAGTTGAGAATGCCCTATTGGGTTTAGAACATGTGGCCAGCAGAGAGACAAATATTGAGACTGGGCCATTGGTATGATGCACAGCCACAGTGCTGATGCGCGCTCTGTTCACGATTCCTTATAGGGGATGTTGATACAGGATGTTGATGCTACTGTACTCTCAAAGCCGCACTGTAAAATACCTTTGGAAAGTTTAATAAATTATCCTTTTCTGCTACCATGGATAATCTGCATGCCCATAACGCGGCCTAGTATAAAAATCCTCCCACAAAGGTAAAGTTTACGTGGTACTATATGAAATGGAGCATACTCATAACAACATGAAATGACGCAGTACTTCATGCAAGTGAAATGACACGACCGCTGCAAGGAGCAGACTGAGTTGGATATACATTTACAGATTCAGATGTGTCATCCTCTAAAGTCTGCACAAATCGCGGTGTTTGTGCATATGGTTAGTATATTAAATTCTTCATGGTTAGTCTAGGCTTCACATACTCATGAAAAATGTTTTGAGGATTTACTGGGAGATTGATATTAACCCTATGTATTGAAGTAAATCTCAAGCCCTGGCTGCAATATTTTAAAGTGTTCTGATACCCATCCTGGAAGTGTGATCCCTGCTAAATAAATTTTAAAAAATTATAATTACAAAAAATGTTAGCATTTTCAATTTTCTGGACTGTTATTCAAAACAATTGCTTCAAATTCTGGGCAATGCACCTGACCATGTCGTCTTACTAGAGTGCAAGGCCGACTGGGCTCACTGGAAAGGGTGAAATCAGTTCTAGTGGGCTAGACAAAAGAGGTCTAGCTTAGCACCTCTCTCTCCGACCTAGTGCCATTGGTGGAGTCCCGCCAGGATCTATCCTCTCCCCATGCCCTTTTATTGATTACCTGGGTTCATTATACAGCATTTATTGGATGTTCAGATGTTTGCAGATTAACCCAGTTAATGGTGGATGTAGAGAGTGAGAAAGGGTAATTGACCCATGCCTGGCTTGGACAACATCTTGTCTTGTTTTCAACGGGACAAAGGCAGAGATCATGGAATATGATCACAGTTCAGAGTCCCGGCCAATTGGCTGGATCAAACATCTGAGATCAGAGAAACCATAACATGCATTTGTCATTCAATAGGTCTCGCATTAGTTAAATTTAGAGTTATTGGTGTTGTAAAGGAGAATGTTTGATGGAATGTTTTTTTTTCCCTCAAAAAATATCCTTGCAGTAGCATAACTAATAAAAGAAAATCCATGAAGAAAGGAAAGGGAGCAGTATCTTCGCCTGTTACTAGGTGTCCCTGTGGACCTCTATTAGCCCTATAAGGTGGTGCACCCTGCAATAATGAAGAATACAACTCATCCCTAGGACCTGATCCAGGCCCGCCTTATCTATTCCCAAGCAACAGGGCTCACAGACAGACACATGAAGCATGGTAGAGCTTAGACAGCTGACGAGGCTGTTGTCTTGCTCAAAATCGCTCATATCCATGATGTACACACTGACATTCCAGTGCCCGGGCGGAGGAAGATGTAACACTTTGCAGGCACAAGAAAAGACTGCAGAAAGTCATTCACCCACCGCCACCTTTAGCTTCAGATGTTCAAAGCTAAAGTGTGACGTGCCGAGATTGGTACATAGTATATAAATGAAAAAGAAATACGGTGGCCGTCTGCTTTTTCTTCCTATTTATTGACTTTTGTAGCAATGGCGGCATGCCGCACTTTAGCTTTATATGTTTTAACCTAAAGCATGGTGTGCCCCGATTGCTACAAAAGTTATTAAATATTTTTTTTTAAATTGTTGTGCGGCTGCCGTATTTTTTTCTATTTATTGACTTTTGTAGCATGGCGGCACACCGTGCTTTAGCTTAAGATGTTTAAGACTAAACCGCAGTGTGCCGCCAATGCTACAAAAGTAAATAAATGGAAAACAAATGCGGCATCCACCTGCATGTTTTTCTGGTTATTGACATTTGTAGCAATGGCGACACACTACTCCTTAGCTTCAGATGTTTAAAGCTAAATCGCGATGTTCCGGGATTTCATCAAAAGTCAAGAAATGCAGTGGCCGTATGTGCCGCATGTCTTGCCTGCTTCAGCAAGACATTAATTACGTAAAAAGTGCTCACTGACTGTTAATGAAACCTAGAGAGAAAGGGCACATGTAAGAGGATATGTCCTCATGGGAGGTAAGAAAAGAAAAGGAGAGGATGGCACTAAGGAGGCACTAGTAAGCCTACTCACGAATCAAAAGCCATCATTTACAAAGGACAGTAAGAGGAGCCAAGTGAAAAGATGGGCGGAGCATAAAGTCTATACTTGAATACAACATGTCTCGAAGAGACAGCACAAACATTGCCTAGGCGAGACCTAAAAATTATGGTTTTTCAATAAACAGAACGGAGGTGCTCGAGTCCTGCAACTTTCATCTGGGGCTGCAAGCAAACAACATTCTTTGCTGCAGATACATGGAAGAAAACACCAACCAGGGCCACTGTGGACACGTTTCATAGTAGAACATATATGATCAGGCCCACATTGGAATCATCATATAACATCACTGCTCATGGGAGAGTGGATAAAAGTCGAAAAATTGTACTGATCAGCATCACTAGTGAACGAAAGCCATAGACCGGAAGATATCAGGGGCATGTTAAGTATAAGTTCAAGAAATACCATAATCACAACGTGTCATAATACAGCAATGTTTATGGCCATTGCAAATAAACATCACTAAATCGCACTGATTAGCACCTTGATGAACAAAAGCTAAGAAAAAGAATTTATCTGGGCCACAGTGGATAAACATCTTAGTGCCATAGTGGATGAGTGTTGTTGAATGGCACTGATAGGGGAAAGTGTGTATACAAATCACAGACCAACACTGGTAAGGGTCATAGTGGATAAATGTTACTGATCAGGGTCACAGAACAAAAATAACTATGCCACAGTGGATAAACATCTTAGAATTGCACAGAATATGGCCATATGGATACATGTTGTTGGATGGCACTGAAAGGGGCCACTGTGCACACAAATCATGGAATGTCACTGTCATAGTGGATAAATGCAACGGATGCGGGTCATGGGGAACAAAAGTCTCAGAACTAAAAGTATCTGGGCCATAGTACATGCATATCATAGAACAGCAATGATAAGGGCCATAGTACATAAACGTCATTGAATGGAAAGGAGTACGGCCACTCTGATCAGTACTGATCAGGGTCTAGGCTTTACCATTCCAACTCTCTGTACATTGGACAGCCCATGGGTTTGATCATTAGATGACAGTGATTTCAGAATAGATTGCCTACAGGTTGAAAGGAGACATCGAACAACTCTTTAACTGGCTGGATCTAACAGCAGCCATGTTCCAAAGAGAATCATAGTCCATACTGAGCTCTATAGAGAAAGAGCCAAAGCTATCTCCTTGGCACCTTCTGTTGTTATAGGCCAGAGCATCGCTGCTAGCATTCGTTACAACAATGTAAGTTGAGGCGACAACGTTCAAAAATGTCAGGAAGCTACACGCCTACTGTGGAGGAAGTCAACCTACAAAACCCACTTCTAATGAAGATTGGTTTAAAGAAGACGGTGTAGAGTTTAGAGAGCTAAAGAAAACTAATATGTCCTGCCAAGTATATGATTAGTGAGTCACTGTACGAGGGAGGCATAAATCCTACAACATGAGCGATACCATGTTCTAGCACTGTTGTTCTCCATCCAGATGGTCTCTCTGAAGCAGCCTGTTGTATCCACACAGCACTGTAAAATATATTTATATTTTTTTACTACCCAAGAATAGTGTTAATGACAATATTTCTGGGACTAAGATAGCCTTAGGTTCCTACCTGGTTCCCTTCTAAATAAAACTGGACACAATAACAACTCCTTGCAATCCATTTTCTAAGCCAGCTTTTGCAAATCGTTCAAATTAGGTATTAAATAATAGGACCGGCAACCCCTTTAACTTCTAGCATATGTGCCAGAAAATGCAGAAGTGGAGCACTGCTGTTTGCAATCAATCGCCCCCCCCCCCCCCGCTTGCTACAACATATATTATATTCCTCTTTCTATTACAATTCTTAAATTGACTCTTTTGGCCAGCCTCACTGAATTTTAAGTTAAACTTGCGTGTTCAACGTGGCATATACAACACAAGCCATGGAAAACAATGGATGACACGCACTGTGGTAGGCAGCATGTTACATAGGCAGCATGTAACATGGGCACATGAGGAGGTGCAAGACACTTTGTCAGGCGGATGAAGCGACATATTAAAGCAAGGTGGTGGGGAGGGTATACATTGAGCCCGGGAAGTGAACAGTGACGATAGGGTGGCATTGCTGAAAAGGAAGCAAAGTGATCTAGCGAGGGGTGGGGTTATTGAAGGGTAGAGCAAGCAGGGAGTGGGTGAGGAGGGGCATAAGGAAGAGGTGTGGCGCCGCGGCTAGGGTGACCGACTCCGGAATCTGGGGATCACGGTTCGATCCCCGGCACCGTCGGCAGATTAGCCCAGCACCATGTGACTCTGGGCAATAGCTTGCTTAATCTTCCCGACGGCCCCCAGCGCCTAGAGACCCTTACGGGTGATTGTGCGCTTTACAAATGCGGATTATTATTATTATGGTGGGCTCATGCTTGCTTCTTCGTGCTTTCTTTTCACAAGGTGACACACTTCCAGCTTCTACAGGCGGTATTGCAGTATTGGGTTTGTGGTTCAAGTATTGTGTCAAAAGAACCCTAAACATGAATGATATCGGACCTTTTGTAAGTGCAAGAGGCGTCACACATCCTTTATTCCAACCCACACCTAGGGAAGACATGTCAGATATCATATGCCTTAGTGGGGCTCTCGAGCCTACCACCAAAGAAAGGAGGTCAAAACAACAGCAGTACACCACAGGGCTGATCTGCCACTTGTCCACCAGCTCAACTACCCTGGTTGTTGCACGTACTCTTAGAATGTGTTACGATCAGGGAAGCACTGGTGTTCACAATCTGGTAGAGTTAGAAGTGTAGTTTTAAACAAGGCCCATAACCTGAGGGCATAATCACTCTGGGGCACTTCCAAAATATATGGGTCCACCTGTCCTCTGGGATTAGTCCAGTGTACACAAGCAGCTGTAGATTCACATTTTGCTAAGTGGCATGCCCTAGGCCTGGCATGTGGCTGCAACCTTGCTACATGTAGTCAGGACATCAAATAACCAGTTCTGTGAATTTTATGGATTATGGGAGCTGTGTTTGTGAATACCTTCTTATGAACCAGGAAAACTGATAAATCTGACAAACAACGATGCGTAAAACAAATGCCCAGGACATGAAACCTGCGCCCTCATCACACAGCGGGCAGTAAAAACGAATAACAGAAAAAAAATCTGGTAAACTGGTCAATGGCCATGTTTGTTCCTTATCTGCACCATTAGGAACTCAAGTTGCATACAACCAGGAGATGCACCGTTACTCATCCTGGTAATACTGCACATGAAGATCTCCTGGTAATTTTCAGTTACTTAACACATGTAGTTGCCAGTTGTTCCCAAATTTGCTTGACCTGTATTTAAATGTAGCATAAATAGCTGCCGGCAATGACATTCACACATCAACCATTTTTAAATTTACACTGGCCAGGTTCAAGACAGGGGGTCCTAAGAAGATGGAGTTAGGTAGCAGCCGTACCCTGGTTCCTCAAATGGCAACTCAAAGTGCGGTACCACTACACTAGAATCACAGATTTAGGGTTATATGTATGCTTAAGAACCAGCAACAATATAATAAACTCTTCAATGTCAAGCATCAAGAACAAGCCCACTGCACTTTTGCCTTCTGGTACTTGAGTCAAGGATTTATAATAGGAAGAACAAAATGAGAGCAGAATGCAGCATTAGGCAAAAAAAACTACATCAACCACTTACACCTGCATTGGGACAATTTGGCACATCGATTTACTAAAGCCTTCCCCCATCCCCTTGGGGATTCTAATCTATGAAATGGCTGGGAGCCAGTAAACTATACACAGATTTTAAACAAAATCAAAGGCAGACTCCGTTTCCGGCTGCATTAAATAAACAAACACTTTGTTTAATATGTACATAGACAATATGTTATCAAAGCTGTGTACCCAAAGAGAAATAGTAGTAAATCATGCACAGCAGCACTGTGAGATTATTCCTTGTTTGCTGAGCTGCTGTGTCAACAACATACAAAAACCGGCGAGAAAACTATAAAAAGAAGACATTGAGAGGCATGTAGATAAAATGCCAGCAGCAGTGGAAGAAAGGGACAGGCAGGCACGCAGCAGGGTCAGGCATTTGGGAGAAGACACTAGCCTGGCAGGCCTCTGGTCCCCCGGCCCGGAGAGGGGTTGTAAACACCTCCAGAGGCCAGGGGATGTCTGCGGGAAGGACACCCGGCTGCCCCGGCAGCAGCGCTCCCATGCAGGCAGAGCCAGGCTCGCGCGGCCTGGGGCAGCCAGAAGCCGGGGCCTCGCGTGAGCCGGGCGGCCGGCGCAGGCGGCGAGGGGAGCGGCTGAGAGGGGAGCCGAGCCCCCGGCCGAGGAAGCAGGCGGAAGTTAAAGCGGCGGCAGCACCGGTGCCTCTTACCCGAGCCGGATCAGGGGGACATAGCCTCGCCGCTTCCTCCTGGCGACCCCCGGGCCTTCCCCTCCGGAGCCGAGTGATAAAAAAGAGCACAAGTCACGTCAAGGGGTGTTTGGACATTTCAACTTTGTGCCTCTGATGCGCGACAACATGCTGGAGAGCCTCGGCGGATATAACAGAGCCGGGCCCGGGGCAGCGCCCCCTCTGGCCAAGACGGGCGCTGCAGGCGGCGTGCAGCAGGAGCAGGGCTGTGTGGGCAGAGCAACTTCTGGGAGCTAGAGATGCAATCACAAAGTTCACGCTGTTTTTATTTATTTATTATTATTATTTTTTATGTATTTATTTATTTAATGCGTTTTTATATAGCGCGGACTTTACCCGAAGGTGTCAGAGCGCTTCACAATAGGAACAGTAGTGAAACATGAGGAAAAATTACAAGTCAGCATGTTACAAAAGCAAACGTTACGTTACATAAGGCAATGGTGACAATTGTGCATGTATCAAGAGCAAACAAAATACAAGAGGTAGCAAACGATATGTTACAAGAAGAAAAAAAAGTGACGTATGTGTAAGTTAGAAATTCGTACAAAGTACATATAGAGGTATAATACTGCACTAAATGGCAGATCCTCAAAACACAAGAACAAACGTTCCGTTACACTGCTGGGCAGGCAGTGCCAGCCTGATATGACATCACAAACTTTACACTGGTGGGCTGGCACTGCCAGCCTGATATGCAATCAGAAACTTCACGTTGTGTGGCGAACCCTTGCAATAATAAGCTTCACACTGTAGGTAACTTCCGTGGACTTTTAAAGTTCACACTGCTGGGGTAGCACTGCCAGCCTGGCATGATATAATAAACTTCACACTGCTGGGCTGGCACTGCAGCCAGCCCGACAGGCAGTCGTAAACACCTCGCTGTAGGGAGAACCCGTGCGAACCATTGCAATCAAAAGCTTCACACTGTAGGTAACTTCCGTGGACTTTTAAAGTTCACACTGCTGGGGTAGCACTGCCAGCCTGGCATGATATAATAAACTTCACACTGCTGGGCTGGCACTGCAGCCAGCCCGACAGGCAGTCGTAAACACCTCGCTGTAGGGAGAACCCGTGCGAACCATTGCAATCAAAAGCTTCACACTGTAGGTAAAATCCGTGTACTTATAAACTTCAGACTGCTGGGCTGGAACTGCCAGCCTGGCATGACATCATACACTTTACACTGCTGGACTGGCACTGCCAGCCTCACATGAAACAATAAACTTCAGACTGCTGGGCTGGCACTGCAAACCTGACATCACGCCATACATGCCACACTGTTTGGTTCCGGTGCCAACCTCACGTGCTCCTTCACGCTGTGGGCAGAACCCATGCCAATCCATGCCATCATAACGTTCACACCGAGGTTACAATTTGTGCAATTACAAACGTAACACTGCTGGGCTGGCAGTGCCACCCTGACATGACATCTCACACTTCACACTCCTGGGTAGAACCGGTAGCGTTATAAACAGCATACTGTGGGCAGAATCCATCCAATCTTAAACTTCACACTGTGGGTAGAACCCAAGCAAGCCTAAACCTCACACAGTGGGTAGAACTCAGGCAATCATAAACTTCACATTGTGGGTAGAACCCAAGCAATCATAAACTTCACACAGTGGGTAGAAGAACCCAAGTAATCCTAAACTTCACACTGTAGGTAGAACCCAGACAATCCTAAACTTCAAACAGTGGGTAGAACACAGGCAATCATAAACTTCACACACTGGGTAGAAGAGCCCAAGCAATTCTAAACTTCACACGGTGGGTAGAACCCAGGCAATCCTAAACTTCACACTGTGGGTAGAACGCAGGGAATCCTAAACTTCAAACGGTGGGTAGAATCCAGGCAATCATAAACTTCACACGGTGGGTAGAACCCAGGCAATCATAAACTTCACACTGTGGGTAGAACCCAAGCAATCCTAAACTTCACACGGTGGGTAGAACCCAGGCAATCATAAACTTCACAATGTGGGTAGAACCCAAGCAATCCTAAACTTCACACGGTGGGTAGAACCCAGGCAATCATAAACTTCAAACAGTGGGTAGACAGGCAATCATAAACATCACACAGGGGGTAGAAGAACCCAAGCAATCCTAAACTTCACACGGTGGGTAGAACCCAGGCAATCCTAAACTTCACACTGTGGGTAGAACCCAGGGAATCCTAAACTTCACACGGTGGGTAGAATCCAGGCAATCATAAACTTCACACGGTGGGTAGAACCCAGGCAATCATAAACTTCACACTGTGGGTAGAACCCAAGCAATCCTAAACTTCACACGGTGGGTAGAACCCAGGCAATCATAAACTTCACACGGTGGGTAGAACCCAAGCAATCCTAAACTTCACACGGTGGGTAGAACCCAGGCAATCCTAAACTTCACACTGTGTGTAGAACCCAAGCAATCCTAAACTTCACACGGTGGGTAGAACACAAGCAAAAACTAACAACGCTGTGTGTGAAACTGGCTTATTATATCCGATGCAATATCTATGAATTACTTATATAGTGCATATATTACATGTAGTCACTGTACACTAAATTTAAAATACATGTATTTGAGGCTATTGTCTTTTATAGTGCTTCGTGCTGGAGTGGGGGCTTACCAGAATTCGGAGACACCCCGAGTCCAGAAACCAACTAGAAACCTGCAAAAAATAAAGAGTGTATTTAGCGACGCATAAATAAGTGTAAACATATGTGATGCATTCAATCCAAATAAAATAAATAAGAAATGTAATTACCATACACTTTGTTTGATTTAATAAAACATGATTATGATATGCGTTTATTACACATTACTTACTGCATTAAAAATACACACCATTTAAATACTACAAGAAATTGTAACTATTTTGAAAAAAGTTTTCTGGAAAATTTCTTACACATTGCCTTCTCCGGCTGTCATTTATTTTTTCAGTTTGGGGCACGTGACCTGCTGACATTGAAGTTTTGCTTTGTCACCCTCTTCCTCTGAGATTGAAGCTTCTTTGAAATAGGGTAGATTACAAATGTCAGGACAATGACTGCTCAAGACCCAAGAGTCGCCTCTTCCGGTGAAAATCTGCTTCTAAGAAACAGGGCCTGCGCGTCACCTTCACTTCAGGAGACAAAGGGAGGCAGTGCTGGGATGCACACCTGCTGCACAGATGGCGCAATAACTGACCACACACCGACACAGCCAATCATTTTGCAATTTGCGTAGTGAAAATATTTTCCTAAACTTCAGAGAGAACTAATCCAGGGTGCAACAATGTTTGGGAGAAATACTGTTGGCGCATTGTAGCAGTATTACCCTTGGCAACCAATTAAGACATTTTCCAATGGTGAATGGGGATTAGCATGCAGCGATTGTTTAAACAACCAGAAAAACTGCACAGTATTTCATTTTGCGCACGACTTTCTTTCAACAGATTCTACGCTATACTTAGAGATATCCGTGCCACTAAAATTCGAGCCAAGAACTATTTAGCCTCAGCTAGTAATGTGAAATTGACAATCTCAAATTAGGCGCAAAGGCTGTACCTGCACAATGTCTACATTAACACAACACTCAAAATGAGGCTGCAAAAAGAACAAGCATTTGCAATGCAATAGGTCTCGCAGTTACGCAAGTTTAAGCTATTTACATTGCAAATAACAATGCCTTTTATTTTTGTTTTCTTTTTAAAAACCTAAATATAGGTTTACACGTGTGATGGGAGTGGGGGCCATGCAGCAGGTGCATGCACTTTCAAGGGTGTTTGTATGCACTATGTTACACTTCTAACAGTATCTGTCTAGAATGTGCAAGGGCAGTCTGATAAACCAGAGTACAGGCTGTTACAGGATGTGCACCTATTTACATGTGTATATGCTTACATGCGCAAGAGCATTCCGCCATAGCATTTCCATCTATGTGCATGCATGTGAGTTGTATGTGCAAGGGCTTTGACATACAGCACATGCCTTTGTTTATAAAACGGAGTGCACAACGTGAACTGGCATTTGTATTTGCACCTCTTTATATTTATGCTAAAAAACTGCAAGGGCAGGGACTGCTATGTACGTGTTTACAAAGACTGTAAAGATTTATTGTAAGTAGCATGTAGCACATGCACGTATGTAAATTGAGAGTGGGAGTCATTACGATGTAGCACGTGAACCTGCTTGCTAATGTGCTCATGTCGTAGGTGCAAGGTCATTCCCCTGACCAAAGTGGTCATATTTACAATTATTTCGTTAAACTGTGCAAGCACCTGCTCTGTGTGCATGTCTTCATGTTTACACGTTCACAATCTGCAAGGATATTTGAATGCAGCACACGTGTGCATACATTGACTTGACAGTACACAGTTTACACGATGCTCGTAATCCACAGAAATCTACGGCCTCACTAAGTGCTGCCAACAATGTCACACATTTATAATTGTAATAGCTCCCTTCTGCTCACTGAAGTATGATACATACCTTGTGGGTATGTGGTGCTTCGGGAGAGCGGTGGCACCGGGGCGAGGGCGACTGACGCTGGAATCTGGTGATCATGGTTTGATCCCCGGAACCTGCGGCAGATTAGTCCAGCACCATGTGACTCTGGGCAATAGCTTGCTTAATCTTCTTGATGGCCCCCAGCGCCTAGAGACCCTTACAGGTGATTGTTTGCGCTTTTTCAAATGTTGATTATTATTATTATTTTGGAGGCAGTGCAACTTCCAGTTTGTGGCCGTTCCTCTGTGTTGCTTGTAATCTATATAAAGATCGTTCTGGAAGCACGGCCTCTATGCTTTGAGGGGGAGTTTAGCAGATCATCTGTCCGTGACACATACATAGTCGGCCAGAGCTGCCGATTTTCGAACTGATTCAGAAAAGGGGGTGGTGATGAACAGAGTGTCTGAATTAAGCAGACCACTCTTACCCAGTCCAAAGATCAGGGCTTGATCCATCACCGTTATTTAGCTCACTGCCCCATCCCAGCTCAGTACCTGGCTATATGCAAATTAGTCTGTCCCTGGCCCAGTGCATCATGGGAACAGGGCAGACCAAACTACCAAGCCAATTCTTCACCAGAAAGGAGACAAGATTCCGGGGACCGGTTTCTGGCATTTCAGCCGTCGTCGGCCCGGCTTGCTTGAATCCTGATGGAACTGGGCAACTAGGTTCGAGTCTCGACCTTCGACCCAACATCCTGTGATTTTGGGCAAATCGCTTTTTTTACAGTTCTAGATAGCTCGAACACGACCCGAAAGTATTGGAGCGTGTCACATGAGCACAAGTTACGTTACACAAGGACACATTCATTTTGGCAGACACAGGAAGATTAAGTGATTTGCCCAGCTCCAAAATCGGAAGCTCTGGCCATTACGCCACACCCTCTCTTTAGCCGCCCCCCTGCCTAAAAACACACAAAAAGTGAACGTTTCATTGTGTAAGGATATCCCTAAAGCACACACTGGGAGCACCGATAGTAATATACAGACGGAGCTGAATGAAGTACGCCGAGAGGGCTCTACATGAAGTACACGGACGTGGCTCAATTAAACACTCACATTGGGCTACGACAGTAGTATATAATTCTGACTGGAGTATTAAATTCTTGCTGGGATTTCCCCTGGGCTATCAGCATACAAAAGATTATAACCCATGCCCATGTGATGGTATTAGTAAACAGAATGATTTGCACTTTCTATTCTTCTGTAAATTTTATTTAAAATATATCAATTGGTTTTTAACTCCGTATTTTAGGAATCACATACCCCTTTCGCTAGGGGAATCCTATTCAATGTTATTGTCCCTGGACACAGATGATTTAATTTTCCGCACTAGCACTTTTTTGAGAACTATAACATGTGTACGCAAAACAATGGAAAGCCCTTGAAAATTGTCTTATGAGAAATGCATCAGTTTTTAATAATCTATGAATTTTATTACTTGTCTTTACTGTGAAAATGTATGTTTTATTGTGGTACTTTTATGAATTTTACGAAATTCGAATAAAGGTCTTTTGAACTTTTTGAACTTGACTGGAGTATGTAGATATGCTTTAAATGAAATATTTCATTGACTTGGCTGTGAATAAAGAACACTGGTGGTGCCATGAGATAAGAATTCCGTATATTTTGTTTGTTTTATAGTATCCCAGGTGTCCAGAGTGACAGTTTAGGTAAAGGGTAGGGCTTGGCCCAAAAGTACAGCGCCAACACAAGGGGGGGTTTAATGCGAGGGCTCCCCGAAGCAGTGGCGCCTGGTGGGGAAGACATGGCTTGGCAGTTTGGGATGGATTGTTCCCATGAGGCACAGGGTCAGACTGATTTGCATATAGCCATGTCTGAACTGGGGTGGCAGAGTGGGCTAAAGAACGGTGATGGATTAAACCCAGATCTTTTAACTGGGTGTGAGTGTTTGATTGATTCAGATGCTCCGTCCATCACCACCCCCTTTTGTACCGCTTTTGGCTGCCATTAGTATGGCAGGGTATGCTCAGACGTGAGTCCCTTGCTCACTTTGCCACTGGATTCAAGCAAGCCGGGCTGAAGACGGCTGGAATGCCAGAAACCGGTCCTTGGAAGCTTGTTTCCGGTCCAGGGAAGACATGGCTTGGCAGTTCGGGCTGGACTGTTCCCATGAGGCACAGGGTCAGACTGATTTGCATATAGCCATGTCTGAACTGGGGTGGCAGAGTGGGCTAAAGAACGGTGATGGATTAAACCCAGATCTTTTGACTGGGTGTGAGTGTTTGATTGATTCAGATGCTCCGTCCATCACCACCCCCTTTTGTACCGCTTTTGGCCGCCATAAGTGTGGCAGGGTATGCTCAGACGTGAGTCCTTTACTCACTTTGCCACTGGATTCAAGCAAGCCGGGCTGAAGACGGCTGGAATGCCAGAAACCGTTCCTCGGAAGCTTGTTTCCGGTCCAGGGAAGACATGGCTTGGCAGTTCGGGCTGGACTGTTCCCATGAGGCACAGGGTCAGACTGATTTGCATATAGCCATGTCTAAACTGGGATGGCAGAGTGGGCTAAAGAACGGTGATGGATTAAACCCAGATCTTTTGACTGGGTGTGAATGTTTGATTGATTCCGATGCTCCGTCCATCACCACCCCCTTTTGTACCGCTGGTGGGGATGGGTGGCAGACCCGGGCGTGTCCCTGCTTTAATACAGACCCCGCACCTCGGTGGCAGGCTCATGGAGAGAGATAGGCAGATGAGGTGGAGAATGGAATAAAGGGTTTATACAATGGGGGTCGTCGCGGCAGTGGATGGAAAATCCAACTGGGGCGACAAAGAAAAAGACGTAACGGGATGGGGATGATAGGTGTGTCAGGGAGGGGGAGAGGCCGAGAAATAAGAGGGGGCGGAAATGTCCGTGCGTTTTTACAGAGAGGTGAGAGGGGACAGGCGAATGGAAACATGCGAGAGAGATGAGTGACATAAGGGGAATGCAGACAGACATGATCTATAGCATGCCAGAGAGAGAGAGAGAGGTGAGCTCGGAGAGCGGGTGTGAAGGGACAATGCCGCACCACCGCCCTGGTCTCTGGAGCCAGCATGAGTACAGTGAGCACTGCCAGGGAGCGCGAGCGCACCAATCATGTCACAAGAAAACAAGCTTTCACCGTCTGTTTTCATTCAGCCGCTGAGTGAAAACAGATGCTGGCCCCCTAAGATAAGAAATACCTTTGCGACAGAAGGAAAGCAGATGAGCCAGTCCAGGTGGGCCGGCCCAAAAAGCAAAAGGGAGGAAACCCAAACAGCTAATTTCCAATGGCAGCCCACCGTTTACCATAAACGGTGATGCCAGCCAATGGAAGTAAGGTGCGGAGCTTCAAGCCCATTTCTCAAACTCCTCGATGACAATAAATTTCGCTGAGCGAGCAACGCATGCGCTGCAACGCTAGGCAAGACCTAAAAACCATATAAAGTATAAAATTGCCACTGATGAGGTGAGTTAGGGGTTGTTGAGGACAGTCTCAGATCCAAGCATCTGACTGTCATGTGTGACGCTGGCTTCAAGCAGGCTGGAGGCTTACCGCTAGGTGGCCCTCAGGGGCCTTGGATTCCATTTCCTTTGAGATGCTCACAAAGAAGGAGTCTGTTTTTTGAAAACAGAAAAGAATGGCACTGAAGTGCAGGACTCTTTCTCCTTGCACATGAAGGCCTTTGAATGATTTGTCAACCCTAGACTTCGATGCCTTGTAGGTAAGGAAATTGAGGCTGGGCAATGGCACCTTGACTTAATGGTCCAATGAGGGACTGACATCAGGTCAAAGATTTATATTGATGAAGCCAGTTGAACTTGGCCTCCACCTACAAGGTGGCCCAAGTATACAACTTTACTCTGCCCTATCTGGCACTTTGTGGCCTTGATAGTGAGGCCTGCCTTTTGCAGAGCCTCTAGCACTTCCTTCAGGTGGACCTCTGTGTTGGAACTGGCCCTTTTTGGCTAAAGTTCCCTAAACTTTTAGACCTTTTTTATGACCTGGTGTTGCCAACTTAGATGCTTTTGTAGACAGCGCCCAGCAGGGGAAGAAAAGCTTCCTTGTCTATTTAATGGCCGCTGACTCTTCTCAAATTTAACATGGATAGCATTGATGCGTTTCGGTGGAGCATTGTAAATAAAAATCACCTTCTTCAGGACTAACAATTTTCTATTTCTTATCCCAATAGCATTTATTTGTACAAACCTACCACAAAGGGGAACAATTAGATATACACAAAGATGAGGAACATACATGAAGATAAGGGACATCTTTCTAATTTTCCAAACATTTATTATTTTCACCCTTATACTAAAACAATCCCCATTAATTAGAAAGACATCCTACTTAAGTCATCCCAGTTTCTATATTGTTTATTAATCAATGATATTTGTTCAAATGTATTTGATAAACATCTTTATGTACCATCTAATAAATCTCTAATAAGTGCAAACTCATTTTCTAAGAGAGCTTCATAGAAAAACCTTATATTCATTTGTTCATATCCAAATATATCACGACCACTCGTCATTCTCTCATTCTAATTTTTATTGTACATTTTATTCTATTTTTGATATGGTCTGTTAAATATGCGGATAAGTGCTTACACATTCTGAGTAGAGCTTCTATTTTTAAATGTTATTGAATAATTGAGTTGTGAGTGGAATACCAGGTATAGGAGTGGTTAAGAATGAGAAATGATTTCCAGAGGAAAAATTTGATTTCTAACTATTAAAAGTAATATGTTTTCCAGCCTATCTTCCCAAAGGCTTAAGATGGGAAGGCGAAGTTTAGTGTGCCTGAACTCACATTATTATTATTAAAAACATTTGTAACGCGCTCTATCACCATAGGTTTCTTGGCGCTGAATAGACAAATGAGGGGACCGAAAGCAGGAGGTTAGTCGAAGGCAGCTTGAAAGAGCAAAGTTTTTAGAAGTCTGCGAAAGCAGTCAAGCTTTGAACAGAGACGAAGGGGAAGGGGAAGGGAATTCCAGGTGGAGGGGGCCAGGACGGAAAAACTCAGACCACCGTGTTTTTTCCTCTTAAATCTGGGCACCACAAGGAGGTTTGATGAAGCTGAACGAAGGGCTCTCGTAGGGATGTGACGGGTCAGAGCCGAGGAGATGAAAACAGGCGCTGCATCAGATAGGGCTTTAAAGGTGGTACATGCCAGTTTAAAGGTGCAGCGTTTGGATACCGGGAGCCAGTGTAAGCTGCGAAGAAGGGGAGTGACATGTTGGTGCTTAGGCTGGTGGAAGATCAGGCGGGCGGCCTGATTCTGCACCAGCTGCAGCCGTTGAAGGTGGCAAGCTGGAATCCCAGCATAAAGAATATTGGCGTAATCGAGCCTGGAGGTGATAAGCGCAATGACCACTTGGGTCAGGGCTTCCTTACTGAAATACCTGCTGATCTTACGGATCCGCCTGAGGTGGAAAAAACAGGCAGAGGTGACCGCGTTGATCTGGGGTCGCATTGACAGGTCCTCAGAAATAATCACCCCCAGGCTTTTGACGGAGCTCACAGGAGAGGGTGCTGGCCCCAAGGAAGTTGGCCAGAACGTGGAGTTCCAGGGATGGTTGGGGCCTCCTACCAGGACGAGCTCAGTTTTTGTGGGGTTCAGCTTTAAGTGGCTGCAGTGCATCCACTCCGCGATGGTCATCATGGTGGTCTGAAAGTCAGTGCGGGAGGAAGGGAGGGAGTCTATGGGAAAAATTAACTGAAGGTCATCAGCGTAATTAAATATTGTGACCGGGGAGTGACGGAGGGAAGCTAATAAGGGTTGGAGGTACAAATTAAAGAGGAGAGGAGAAAGTGCTGAGCCCTGAGGGACTCCGCAAGGAAGGGAAATAAGGGTTGGAGGTACAAATTAAAGAGGAGAGGAGAAAGTGCTGAGCCCTGTGGGACTCCGCAAGGAAGGGAAGTGTAAGAAGCGGAAAAAGAGGATAAGTGGACAGACTTAGATCGTTGATGGAGAAAAGATCTAAGCCAGTCAAGGGCCACACCCTGAATGCCGGCATTGTGGACACGGTCGATCAAAAGCGTGTGATCGACCGTGTCGAAAGCTGCCGAAAGGTCTAATAGGACAAGGGTTTGAGGGGTGTTACTATCCGCACCTTTCCTAAGGGTGTCCATAACAGCAACAATGACCGCCTCGGTGGAGTGGAGGGGTCTAAATCCTGCTTGTTGGGGGTCTAGGAAGGAGGATTGCTCTATAAAGGAGCTCAAACGGCGGGTGACAAAGGTCTCCAGGATCTTTCCTAAATAAGGTAGGAGAGAGATAGGTCTGTAATTGCTGAGTATAGAGGGGTCTGCGGTAGATTTCTTTAGTATCGGTAAAACTGCAGCTTGCTTAAAAGAAGATGGGACCTTCCCGATGGCAAGGGAGTTGTTGAGTAGTGCCAAAGGGGGGCCTGGGCAGGCAAGGAAAGCTTCTTTTAAGACCTGCGGGGGGCAGCAGTCGTTAGGGGAGCCTGAACTGACTTTATGAAGAAGATTAGTGAACTCTTCTAAGGATATCGGAGGGAACTCTGTAAGGATATTAGTATTTGTGGGGGGGAGGAACGGAGAAGTGGGGGAAGCCGGAGATGGAATATTATTTTTTATTGTGATTATTTTATCTGTAAAATAAGAATTGAGTGAGTCGCAGAGGGATTGAGTTGGCTGTGGTTGAAGGGTGACTCTATCTGGCATGGAGAGCTCATTTACGATTGAGAAAATATCCTTAGTTTTATTGTTGGAGTTCAAAATTTTTTTGGGAAAAGTATGCCGTCTTGGCCTCCAAGATTAATCGTTTGTAGGATTTCAGAGCCTCAATGTAGGCTAGTTTAAGCAGAGGATCGTAATGGCGACGCCAACGGCGTTCAGATTGTCGCAGTGCAAGTTTTTCTGCTTTAAGTTGGTCCGTGAACCAACGTTGAGCGTCGTGAGGACGCTTGGTTTTAATTTTCTTTAGAGGAGCAACTTCATCGCTAGCCTGTTGCAGCCATGCATCAAGAGAATCAGCTTGAAGCTCTAGTGAGGTCGACGACAGGGGTGCGGTAGCGATCAGTGAATCCAGTAAATCCGGCAAGTTGGCCTTTTTCCAGTTGCGAGCCATGATGTTGGAGGAACGGGGAGGGGGCCAGGGGGTGTGCAAATGTAGGTGGAAAGAGATGAAGTAGTGATCAGACCAGGAGCAAGGGAAAACCGAGGGAGGTGATATGTCGATATTGGAAGTCCAAACTTGGTCGAGAGTATGACCTTTCAAATGGGTGGGGGTGTGGATGTGTTGGGTAAGATTCATGCCTGTGAGCAGGTCTGTGAATTCCACCGACAGATGATTTTCATGGACATCGGCTGGCCAGTAATTAAAATCGCCAATTACCACGATATTGGCGTGGTTAATTGCTAAGTGAGCAATTGCGTCACTGAAGAGTTGGGGAAAGAAGGGCATAGGGTCCGGGGGTCGATAAACAAGGACACAAACGAAGGAAGATTTGGGGGAGGAAAATTTTAGTGCCAATAGTTCAGTTTTTAGGATGGGATTTACCGAAATTTCCGAGAAGACATGTTCAGAGCGGATAATAGCCGCCACGCCGCCCCCAGTCCTCCCAGCAGGCCGGTTGCTGTGCATAATGTAGTATCCCGAAGGGATAGCAGCGAGAATATCAGGGGCGGAGTCTTCAGTGATCCAAGTCTCTGTTAAGAGGAGAATATCGATAGAGCTATCGATCAATAGTTGAAATACCTCAAGCTGATGTCGAATAAGGGAGCGGGTGTTAAGGTAAAAGATTGACAAGGAGGTGGAAATTTGTGGGACAGAAAGGGTCAGATCGTGAAGAGAGGCCAGCGCCGAAAAGGCGGAAGGAATAAGAATGCCACATGTCAGGGCCGCCTTAACAGCATGGGTAGGAATAGGTCCTGATATGTTAAGGCTCAGGAGGTCAGAGAAGGTGTAGGAATAAAAATGGGCATTATGACGGGGCCCTGGGCCTTGTCGGCCGCGGACGGGCGCAGACGGGCTTGACTTGTGCGCGACTTCGGCGCGAAGTCGGCGCTCCCGCTGCGCTCGTCCGCTGCTCTGCCTCCATACTGACATTATATAGAGGGGTGAGGGAGTACTAGAACGCTAACCTGCAAAGGTTCGTGCAGGGCGGAAGTGGTGCCACGAGGCAAGAAGTACCGCTCCTCGAGCTGACCCTCCGCACAAACGGCACGAAAGCCGGGGCGGAACGGGGTCACGAGGGCAAGAAGTGCAGGTAGGTGCAAGCAAATGAAAAAATACAATTTTTAAAAAGAATTCTGAACGTGCTCGTAAAATCAGCAATAATAATTTTAAAATATTTAGATGCGTGCTCTTGAGATCAGCACTCACACACAATGTTACATTAGGCCACAATAACACACCGCCGCAGCCTGGGTCGCCGCGTATGTCTATGAGGCAGGGCGGGGAAAGCGCGGTCTAAATAGGCTGCAGGCTCGGCAGCACTAGAACGCTAACCTGCAAAGGTTCGTGCAGGGCGGAAGTGGTGCCATGAGGCAAGAAGTACCGCTCCTCGAGCTGACCCTCCGCACAAACGGCACAAAAGCCGGGGCGGAACGGGGTCACGAGGGCAAGAAGTGCAGGTAGGTGCAAGCAAATGAAAAAATAAAATTTTTAAAAAGAATTCTGAACGTGCTCGTAAAATCAGCAATAATAATTTTAAAATATTTAGATGCGTGCTCTTGAGATCAGCACTCACACACAATGTTACATTAGGCCACAATAACACACCGCCGCAGCCTGGGTCGCCGCGTATGTCTATGAGGCAGGGCGGGGAAAGCGCGGTCTAAATAGGCTGCAGGCTCGGCAGCACTAGAATGCTAACCTGCAAAGGTTCGTGCAGGGCGGAAGTGGTGCCACGAGGCAAGAAGTACCGCTCCTCGAGCTGACCCTCCGCACAAACGGCACGAAAGCCGGGGCGGAACGGGGTCACGAGGGCAAGAAGTGCAGGTAGGTGCAAGCAAATGAAAAAATACAATTTTTAAAAAGAATTCTGAACGTGCTCGTAAAATCAGCAATAATAATTTTAAAATATTTAGATGCGTGCTCTTGAGATCAGCTCTCACACACAATGTTACATTAGGCCACAATAACACACCGCCGCAGCCTGGGTCGCCGCGTATGTCTATGAGGCAGGGCGGGGAAAGCGCGGTCTAAATAGGCTGCAGGCTCGGCAGCACTAGAACGCTAACCTGCAAAGGTTCGTGCAGGGCGGAAGTGGTGCCACGAGGCAAGAAGTACCGCTCCTCGAGCTGACCCTCCGCACAAACGGCACGAAAGCCGGGGCGGAACGGGGTCACGAGGGCAAGAAGTGCAGGTAGGTGCAAGCAAATGAAAAAATACAATTTTTAAAAAGAATTCTGAACGTGCTCGTAAAATCAGCAATAATAATGTAATATACATCTTTTTATGAAGGTGGTTTTTACATTGTGTGTTTAGAAGCCACTCTTTTAGAAGTGGCTGGGTTTTGTGCTCTAACATTTCTGTGTTTCTCTGCCTGCCTGTGGATTAACTTCTGGATTTGAAAGTGATAGGATCTGGGGAATGTCTTGACCCAAGGGAGGAGGTGAGACAGCAACAGGCTGACCTGCATCTGGAGTGCAGGGGGGAGGAGTAGCCCCTAGAGGTAAAGAGGCCTGGATTGCTGCCATAAAACAATGGTCCCATCTCCTGCTGAGTGATTGAGAATCCAGACCCCACTAATCAAAGGATGAAGGTGTCACTGGCAGGGAGGCACCCAGAACTGGTTTGAACAGGGGTCAGTGCCCCCTAAACACAAAGACTTCAAAGACTTTTAAAGGTATAACTATGAGAGCTGAAGCCCCTGAACTTTGGAGAAATGGAGTGATCAAGACTGAAAAGTATTGAACTTACTTCGTGGTCAAGAGGTACCACTGCCAAGGAAGAAACAGCTGAAGAGATTGAAGGAAAGGACTCTTGCTGTGTGTTGTGGGGCTGGTCTGCAGTTTGCTGCTTTAACCAAGGAGAGGCTAAAGGGACTTTGCTGTGTGCTGTGTCCCCCTGCTTGAAAGGACTTTGCTATGTGCTGTGTCCGGAAGTAACTTGTCCCCAAGGGCCCGAGGTGTACTGGCTCCCTGTTGCGAAAACTCAGGAACACAAAAGTTTACAGGAGAGTCTCAGAGACGCGGTGTGCGTGTGCTTTTCGCAGCCTAGGACCCTCGTAAGAATTGCTCTGTGATCATGGGCACCTGGAGTCCAAGCGAGTCTCAGAGACACTGTGTGCATGTGCTTTTTGCGGCTTGAGCCCTTCGTGAGGATTGCCCTGTTATCGTGCACACCCGGATCCAAGTGAGTCTCAGCGACACTGTGTGCATGTGCTTAGTACAGCCTGGGACCTTTGTGAGGATTGCCCTGTTATTGTGCACACCCAGAGTCCAAGTGAGTCTCAGCGACGCTGTGTGTGTTCCTAGTGCAGCCTGAGACCTTCGTGAGGATTGCCCTGTTATCGTGCACACCCGGATCCAAGTGAGTCTCAGCGACGCTGTGTGTATGTGCTTAGTGCAGCCTGAGACCTTTGTGAGGATTGCCCTGTTATCGTACACCCGAAGCTCAAGTGAGTCTCAGCGATACTGTGTGATTGTGCCCTATTGCAGCCTGAGATCTTTGTAGCTCCAGCAGTCCGGACTGGCAGGCCCAGAGGAGCTGAGCCGCCGGCCCGTGCCCGCCGTTGCCAGAGCTGGACCTCGAACCAACCCCGTCGAGGGAGGGCCCGAGTTTCATTGCCCCAAATCCACAAAGTTGCATCGGAGGCCCATGTCGCTGGAAGAGGAGAGCGAGGTCGCACCCCCCAGGTAACGTGTGTCGCCGCCTGGGGCAGGGTGCAGGCTCGGAGAGAGACGCTCTTGGCTTCTCCCAGTCCTGCAGCATGAGCCTCTCCTTCAGCTCGTATCGCGGCCCGTACTTGCCAAGGAGTGGCAGTACCTGGGCCGGAGTGCACATCTGTACTTTGGTTTACACCATACCTGTATTGGGGGTATCTGTTGACGGAAGCTGACCGCGACTCAGTATGAGTGGCGGAGAGACCGCCTAAGGCACCGTGATCGGTGCTGGAGTGTGTTATGCATTGCATTATTTCTGCATTACAAACTACCTGAGTGTCGTATTACGCATTGGATTATTTCTGCATTACGAACTACCTGATTGTTGCATTACGCATTGCATTATTTCTGCATTACAAACGACCTGATTGTTGCATTACACATTGCATTATTTCTGCATTATGAACTGCCTGATTGTTGCATTATGCATTGCACTATTTTTGCATAACAAACTACCTGATTGTTGCATTACGCATTGCGTTAGGTTGCAGAACGAACTACCTGAATGTTGCATTACGCATTGCATTATTTTGACATTAAGACCTGCTTGATTGTTGCATAACGACCTGCATTATTTTTACATTGCAAAGTGCCTGATTCTTGCATTATGAACTGCATAGCATTGCATTAGGACTGCAGTGGATCATTTATAATTGTTCATTAATATCGCCAGAACTTACAAGGGCTGGCTGACCTAACAACCGGCCAGGAGGAATATTACAAATACGCATTTGTTGGATTTATATTGTGTGGTCTCATCGTATATCTTTTTATATAAATGTATACTTGTTTTTATGAAACTCGTGTGGAGTCCATTTGTGGTGTCATCATTGGGTTACTGAGAGCCTCGTTGCAAATACTTTACACACTTGCCTTGAAGATAAGCATGGCTGCTCGTGCCAAGCTACCGAGAGGGTGAGTGGGGGCTATCTGAGAAGGTGTCCTTCCTTTCTCTGATGTGGAAGCAGGGGTCCCTATTTGGCCCAAGGTACCTACCTCAGCCAACTAGCGACCCCCAGGTCTAACACTCTGGATTAAAAAGAAAGCCCTTGGAGAGGGCGTGTCTAGTACCTGAGGAAGATGGCCTCCTGATAGGTAGGGGCCATCTGATTCATAGCTGTTGCATCTGATAAGAGAATCACAAGTATATGCTCTGATCTCGTTGGCGCTCATATGGAACTGCTATGAGTGCCTTTATCTTTGTGTGAGGTACACTAAAAAAAGACTATTGCTGAATTTCAACTCTGTTAAGGCCACATAAACCTTGGCTGGCAACTGCCAACCAAGTCGGAAATACACCGACCAGAGGATAACCAACAAATTCCAGGGCGTCCAAAAACAAATATATATCTGAAACTAACAGGGACCTACCCGGGCCCTTAAAATATGGAAAAAAACAAGCATTGGCCATGTGAACCATTCAACAAATCAGCAAGAAGGTAAGCCAAGATGGCGGAACCTACTCACTGCTTTGATCCTCGGCATCGCGGATCACGCACTCAATTAATAATAAGCTGTAACAACCCTGGGTCGCCCTAATTAATCTATCGTAAAACAGCATGCATACTGTAGTGCTTTTTCATTTTGCACACAAATCCTACCTGATCACACTGCTCATTGCCACTGATTGTCACCGCCATCAAAGTTTGCTCAGTTAACGAGCGCAAATGAAACTGTGTATCATAGTATGAAGCACCCATTTTCTGCAACATGCAACATGTACACCAGCAAAGTCTAAAAATCTCAAATGAATAGCCCCTCTCAACGCCGTTGTACAAAACTTCAATGAAGACTGACAAGAGTTGGTGTAGTCTTTCAGGAAGTATCACATAAATGGAACAGGCTCCCTGCAGCGGACAGAGATATGTATAAACTGCTGTCCTTATGGGTGACCTCCTAAAATCACTCTGAGGAGGGAGTACGTAATCATTGAACCCTACGAGGTAGTATTAGGTGCTATGTATCACTATACTCCTTCCCTACATTGCTTTGCCAATGTACGGCCCTTCTCATATGCAAACAATTGTCTGCAATCTTTTAAAATGGCTGACATGAAAGAGAAAGTGATAGAAGACCATAAAGAACAAAAAGTGGGATAGAGAAGAACCAAGCCGGACCTTCCTGTCCTGGAATCTGCTATCAAGACTAAGTCAAAAACCAACAGCACAAATATATTGACTTGATAATAGAGAAGCTAAACTCTCTTCACAAACTAACCCAAAGCACAACAAATAATACTGACTTGATCCAAACTAAACTAATAAGCCTCAATAGGAACTTTAAAAGTCTAAACCTGAGGTTCGATGTAGCTGAATCCAGGATTAGCGTACTAGAGGACAACTACAACTCAGATCAAAAGAAATCAGAATCAACATCAAAGAGAATAGTCAGGCTGGAAATAAACGTGGTGGAACTTGAGGAGAAAAACTGTAGAGGAAATTTCAGAATCTTTGGTCTCCTAGAAAATAATGAAAAATATGCTAAATACTGTGCCTCTTCTGTAGGATCGTGGATCCCTCAAGCTCTTATCATATCCTATAGCAAAGATTTTTAGATTGAAGGAGCACATATTCTACCAGGATGATGTTTAACTCTAAAAAACTGACACTAATCATCTTTAGGCCTGTACCTTTTTCACACTCTGAGGCTATTTCAGAACAAACGAGGAAAATGTAAACAGTTATTTGGAATTTTACAAGATTGTGCCAAAGAAACAGTTAATCATAGGTAAAACTTATTTCCCCTAAGGTCTAAACTGAAGTAATTAAATATAATCTTCTTTCTTGCAAGCCCCTCTAGAATGATGATCACATATAAGGGGAAAACCTCATACTTTGACAAGCCTGCTGATCTGCAGTACAACATCATCAACCTGTTAGACACTGAAATGGACCACTAATGTAAAGTCTGCTCATGATTATAAGGCAACTTTCTACAGTATCATATGAAATATTGGCTGAAATACTTTTCACTACAGAATGTCATAGGTGTTAAAGTTACCCACTTGTTTGTTTGACTCAAAGTCCATGCTAATGCTTTTCTAACACATATACTCAGCAGTTAATAATCGCTTTATTCTCTCTGTATTCATTCTTTGAATACTAGCCATAATTGCACTGTTTTGTATTAACTATGCTCTCAGTAGATCGTTACCGCTGATCTAACTGATTAACTTGTTCATACTCTTACCCACCTGATTATCTCATTCAACTAACATACATGTACTTGTAGCCCCAATTGCTTTATGTGTTAGATCCAAAACCATTAAGAACATATAATTTTAGTTTTGAGGAAACATTAAGCTGATTATTTATATTTGTATTGAATGTGATGTAATGGTCTATGAGTGTTCTTTCACAACATTTGCTGTTGTGAACTTTTGCAATTGGGGTCTACCAAGCGTCATGCCAATGTTTTTGCTTTTACCATAGGCAGATTTTCAATAATCTGAGGTGCTATATGGATTTTGTTTGTCAACAAATGCAGCTTAATATTGTCATCACTAACAATGGGCGAAGTACTACGCTACGCTCGCGTAGTTTGCAAAGTTTGTGCTACTTCGCACTACGCAAATTGCACATAGCCCAGTGCAAACATGCGTAGCGGTCATTTTTTGCTTGCTCGCGGTCCTCAATGTCAAGTTGGCGACCGCAAGCGAGCAAAATGACATCCTGGCGAGACTTTTTCCTTGTTCCTGCTCAGCAACATCAAGTTTTTTTTTTTTTTAAACTTGTTTTTATTGTTGCATTAGCAAGTATAAAGTTGGAGGAATCATCTGCTGGCGCGGCGTCAACATTCAGCCGTGGTCAGCCAATCGCGCAACTTTTCTGTATATAAAACTGGGCAATGTGGCATTTCATCCACTGAACAACACAGGCTTCTCAAACTGGTAAGTGAGCAGGGATGCAGGCAGAGAACCCCACCTGGGGTAACAAAGAGGAACAGTAGTCGTAGAAGTCTCTGCTGTGGGGTCGTTGGGACGGGGCCTGTGCAGGTCGCATAGTGGTGGTGTCGTGCAACTGGGGGGACAAAACTGTGGGGGGAGCATGTTGGCAATGGCAGGAGCGTAGCTAGAAGGGACAGGTGTCAGGCGATGGGCTACAAGGGGGATTCACAACATCCATTCACACTGTGGCTGTGCAGTCAGTAGGCGAGGCCGTCCCATGCGTGGGGCAGCAGGGCGATCGACATGGGGGGGGGGGGGGTCGATGTCTCTAAGAGGGCGCGTGGCGTCGGGACCTGGCACTGGCAGTACGGGAGTCAGCTAGGAGTCGTGGGTGTGCCCGGACGGGCGGACGGGGGGAATGGGGGGAAGGCGTGGGTGGGGCATCAGCGCGCAGGGATTGCCGGAAGCTGTGGAGGAGCATGGCCCAGTCCATCGAAATGGGATGCTTACGCGCGCCCTTAGCTTCTTCCTCCCGGAGGGCATCTTCCTCGGCTGCCGCCCACTTACAAACCGCCCCCGACCATGCCGCTATGGGGGGGCCCTCCGGGGATCGCCAATGCATAGCTATGCATTGTTTAGCCAATAGTAGCGCTAAGGACACAAAGCGCCTATGTGCTGGGGCCCGTTTGGTAATGTGAAAGATGCCCAGTGCACTAGCCTTCCAGGAGGTCAGGGTCGTGAGGCCTGTGAGTTCCGTCAATGTGTCATGTACCGTCTGCCACAGGGAGTGGAGGTTGGGGCAGCTCCAAAACATGTGTCGAAAGTCAGCAGTGGAGGAATGACATCTAGGGCACTCGAATGTTGTCGTGGGGTAGAACTGTTGCAGTCGCGCTGGCGTGAGGTATGCCCTGTGTAGTATGTAATATTGAATGTTTTTGAAACGGGCGTTCCTAGAGACTCGTTTTGGGGCCTCGAGCGCCTTGGTCCACTCCGAGTCATGTAAAGCACGTCCGAAATCTTCCTCCCACTTGGCCCGTAGGGTCGCCAGTGAGGTCTGCGAGAGTTCTTGGACCGATTTATAGAGCCAAGTGACTAAGTGTCGCCCTACACCCATGCGTAGGATAGTGTGTATGACTGGATGCGTGTCTGGTTCACCGGACTGGAGATTGTGGTAAGGACGAAAGCCCTCAAGTAGCTGTCGGTGTGTGAGGAATTGACCTGGGGGGAGTGCGTACTCGGCAGCCAGCCGGCCGAACGACTTCAGCTGACCGTCCTCAAAGAGCGACTCCATGTCCGCGATGCCGCAGCGAGTCCACTCGGCTAGCATAGGAGCCGAGAAATAGAGTTCCCGTCTGGGGCAGCCAACCAGTGGCAGCGACGGGGAGTACGGAACCCTACCGGGGGATATCCGATGGATCCGCATTATGCATTGACGCGCTATCGCAACCTGAAGGGGATATGTACTCCGTGGTTTGGTGCCCGGAAGGAGAAGACGGAGAAGCTCCGGGTTTGTAATTCTACCAGTCGGGGTACAGGTTTCCTGGGTGTATCGGTCCGCCGTCCAATATGATAACCATTGGAGCTGCGCCGCTAGGAAATATGACTCGAAGGAGGGAGCCCCCAGCCCCCCTTGCGTCGTGGGGAGTTGGATGGTTTTCAGGGCCACTCTGTGCCGGCCCGAGCCCCAGACCAGGCTGCCCAGGAGGGAGTTGAGGTCTCGGAAGAAGGACTTCGGCGGTACCACCGGTAGGTTGGTGAAATGGTAGAGGAGCCGGGGGAGCATTACCATTTTGGCTAGTGCTATCCGTCCTATCGGTGCAAGCGGGAGCTTGGTCCAGAAGGCAACTGTCGGGCGAAGGCTAGCTAGCATCCTACGGTGATTCCCGTCATAGATGTCGGCCGGGGAGTGATACAGACGGACGCCGAGGTATCGGGGGTCCTCAGCGGACCATGCGAGCCTCTGAGTCCCCAGTTGAATGTCTCGGGGTGGTAATTCGGGGTGAAAGGGGTAGATCGTGGATTTGTCCCAATTCACTCGGAGTCCCGAGGCATCTGCAAATTCGGTAAGCGCCACTGCTATGGGAGCAAGATCAATCTCAATGTCTCGGACATAGATGAGAAGGTCATCCGCGTACATCGAAACGCAGTGCGTGATGTCTGCGAGCGGAATGCCCCAGAGTACTCCCTCCTGTCGCAATCTGATCGCCAGCGGCTCGACGGCCAAGGCAAAGAGAAGAGGCGACAAGGGGCACCCCTGTCTAGTGCCCCGGCGGACCTCGAATGCGGGTGAAATGTATTTCCCAATTTTGACACGTGACGTCAGATCGGTGTACAAAAGGCGGGTATATGCTGTAAGCGTCGGGCCTATGTTGAGTCGGTGTATGACCGAGAAAAGATATGGCCAGGTGAGTGTGTCGAACGCCTTCTCTAGAACTAAGATGAGGCAGGCGGCGCGAGGGAACCTATCTCTCACCTGGTCCTGGACATGAAAGACTCGGCGGATGTTCTGTGAGGTATTTCTCCCTGGAACAAAGCCACATTGGTCAGGGTGGACCAGTGGGCATATAACCTGGGCGTACCTGTCAGCCAGGATCTTCCCGAGGATCTTGCAATCCGCAGATAGAAGCATGATGGGGCGATATGAACCCATGAGGTGTGGGTCTCTGTGAGGCTTTGGGAAGGTGACAATCACCGACTCTCGCAGTGAACAGGGGAGCACTCCTGCATCGAGTGCCGCTGCAAACACCTGGGCCAGGCGAGGGACCACTAGGGGGGAAAACGTCTGGTAGTATTCTAGTGGGAAGCCGTCCAGGCCCGGCGCCTTGTTGCGGGACAAGGCTCGTAGTGCCTGTGTGATATCTGAGGGTGCTATTTTAGCGTCGAGCGTACGCTTGTCGGCATCCGAGATCGTGGGTAACGACAGCGGGTCAAGGAAGTGGTCCACAAACGACAGAGAGGATTGTGTCGGGGTGCCGTACACCCGTGCATAATAGCAGTGGAACGCCAGGAGGATATCAGCTTGGGACTGTACTAGTATCCCTTCCGGGTTGACGATGTCTGTGATTGGTTTGTTCTCGGTGTCTTGCCTCGCCATCCAACCCAGCAACGCACCCGTTTTGTCTCTGTCCTTGTGGACCCTGGCGGCATAGGCTCTACAGTTGTATTTCCTAAGATCGGCACAAGCCTCCTGGTATGTGGACTTTGCCTCAGCTATGTGTGCGGCGTGTTCTGCCGAATCATCAGTTTGTTTAGTGAGTGTAGCTAGGCGCTGTTCCGCGGCTGTAAGTGTCTGTTCTAGCGTGCGGCGGACCCCTGCGATCTGTTTGATGCATTCTCCCCGCGCCACCACCTTGAATGCATCCCATTCCACCAATGCCGACGTCGCCGTGTTTGCATTGTGCAAAAAATATTCTTGTATACTACGTTGGTGTGAGTCCCTGAACACCTGATCTGTCAAACAGTCCTTAGGAAGTCGCCAAGAGGGAATGGGTGGGTGCGGGGGATGCCAGGACAGGCGCAGTATGTGGGCATCATGGTCTGAGACAACCCGACCCAGGTAGTCCGAAAAGAGCAGTTTAGGGAGGATCGATGCAGAGCATAAGAATCTGTCTAGTCGGACTCGGAGGTTGTGAGGTATCGAGTGGAAGGAGTATATGCGAGCCTGGGGATATAAGTGTCGCCAAGCATCAGTAAGTGCCCAGTGTGTCGTCCACGCTCTGAATAGTTCCGCTTGCCGGGGGATTGGAGAACGTGCAGGGGGGAGGTGTGAGCGGTCTAGCAAAGGGTCCAATGTGCAGTTGTAATCCCCCCCCAAGACCCAGGGGACGCCAGTGAACTGGGCTAACACTCCCGTGAGGTGATCCCAAAACTTATCTTGCTCTGTATTGGGGGCGTAAATGCTTCCTATAAGGATCCCCTGACCGTCCAGGAGACCCTCCAGTAGCGCATATCTGCCGTCTTTGTCTACCACCCGTCTAAGTTCTCGGAAAGGGGTCCCCGGCCTAACCCATATCAAGGCGACACGCGCAAACGCTGAATATGTCGTGGCACAAAGGGTCCCCCGCCATTTGGACTGTAACCGGCGTAATTCAGTAGCATTAATGTGAGTCTCTTGTAAGAGAGCAATATTAGTCGACATGCGCTTTATGTAGGAGTAGACAGAATATCGTTTGCTGGGCGTGTGAAGACCTCGTACATTAAGCGTTAGGATGCTAACATCCGGTCGTGGGGTTGTCATGACTATGGGATTGCGTGTGTGAATCTAGCCCCCTTTCAATCCCCGAGGGAGTGCGATTGTGAATGTCGTGTGTGCTCCTGCGTGCCTTGCTTCCAAAGGTATGAAGGGGGAACTGTCGGGAATAAACAGGTAAAACCAAAGGTTGGAAACAGTCCCAATACAAGGGACATATCACCGGGGGCGGCATATCCAAACCAAGAGTCCCACTAGGGAAGAAATTAAGCAAAATTCAGCGGGGGCGGCGGCATGTGTTATCGCTGGGCTATGCGCCGATCGGGCTTCTGTAGGAGAAGTATCGATCGCACGTGCACACACACATTCAATCAATCATGTAAACATTGGCTCACAAACAACACAAAGAGCGATCAATGCAAGAGGATACAGCAGTAGGTAGGTCACTGTTCAGGAAGAGGCGCCAGGCTGTGCAATCAGGATAGCGTCCACCTCGTGCGCAACAAGAAGAGGGGAAGAGATAGGGCCAAATCCCGACATCGTTCCGTCGCTGTCTCGGTCCTTCTCAGGGGTGAAGAGGTGCGGTTGGCGTTCAAGGTCCGATGCCAGGGGGGAGAGGTGTAGATCTGTCACCGCCTTCAGTGCGTCTCGTCGCTCCTTCATGATTTGCGTGTGGTCGGGTGAGCCCGAAGGGGAGGAGGCTTGGCTTTTGGACGAGCCCGTCTGGGTGCGCTTCGCACCTCGTTTCCTGGGTCGACGCTGATCACTAGTATGTTCTCGTGGGGGCCTGGCTCTGGAAATCAGTGGGCAGTGGAATTCAGCCCAGTCCTGCGCCTCATCCGCGGTGGTGAAGAAAAGGGCCTTTCCTTTGTGTAGCACCTTGAGGCGAGCCGGGAATAGCAGGGAGTATTGAACATCGTTCGCATGGAGGCATCTTTTAACGTCCAGAAAGGTGGATCTCTGTTGTTGGACCTCCCGGGCATAGTCCGGAAACACCATGACTCGCTGGTCTTCCACCTGCAAGGGGCCCGCTGCCCCGCATCTCGGTCTCGGAAGTGTAGGAACTTGGCCAACATGGGGCGTGGAGGGAGACCCGGTTTGGGTGCCCGGGCGGGTACCCTATGCGCCCTTTCGATGGAGAAGAACGCCGAATGCTCCGACTCGGGGGTGAAAGATCTGGTCCAAGACTCCATATAGGTCAGAGGATCTGAGTTCTCGATTCCCTCCGGTAGCCCCAGGACGCGAATGTTGCATCTCCTCGAGCACCCCTCTAAATCCACTGTACGTTCCTCGAGGGTCGCCACTCGGCGCAAGATGTCCGGTATGTCCGTCGCTTGAGTCTTCACCTTGGGCTGCAACTCGGCTACAGCCTGCTCACCCTCTTTCACTCTGTCCGCCAATTTACGATGGTCATCGCGGATCAGGCTGATGTCAGTCGTCAGGACTCCCAATTGTTCTTCCATCGAGAGTCTGGATAGTTCAATGGCTGCCAACACCTGATCTAGTTTCGCTGACAGCGTGGGGTCGGTGGGTGGGGTATTGATCTGTGTCCAGGCCCTCGTTTGTGGCATGTTCTCAGGGGCCGTTTCAGGGACGGCGGCCGCCTGCTGGCCTCTCGGTTTCCCCATGGGATCGACGGGATGGGCCCTGCACCGCTGTGTAGTGAGAGGGGAAAGCAGGCGTCGGATACCAGGTCACTGGGATGAGAGTTGGTCTGTATGGGCCAGTTATACAGTCTGCATTGGTGCAGGGGTGAGGCAGAGACTCCTTCAGTGCTGTGATCACGGCCCCTCGGCGTGGCGGGCAGCAGAAGAGTCCGTTAGCAGCGGAGGCTGCGGGTGCCCCCGGTGTGGTCAGGCGACTGCGCAGGTACAACAGAGGATGCCTGGGAGATGAAGACCAGGAGGGCCCGGAGCTGGAGCGGGCTGACGGCCTGTGGCGACTGGTGGCTCCGAGGAGGTGGCCAGGGGTGTGTATTCAACAGAAGAGCCGGACGGCGTATCCTGACGACCAGTCCCGGTCGAGGTAGGGGTCCCCCTTGTGCTGCAGAGTCCCGCCCCCTCCGCAGGGTGAGCAGCGAGTCGGTGGCGGGCCAGGGGACACGCTGGAGGGTCCAGGGTGTCCCGATGTGATGGAGGGCCCTTGGTGGTATCGAGGTATCACCCGGCTCGCCGCGGGGCCCTGGGGGTCAGGAGACTGCGGTGATGAGGTGGTGAAGGGGCCCACGCGGTGGTGTCTGCAGGTGTACAGCGGCCGGCCGGTAACCAGGTAGGGGGCCGGTCTCACCTCTCCCCCCTCGAGGCAGAGAACAGTACCTGGCAGGGCTTGTGAGCGACGGGTTCCTGTGGGGCTGTGGCGGCAAAGAGGAGTCCCTGTCGTGGCACGTCACCGCCGTTTCCCGGGGGGATTTGCTGCCGCCGTTATTATGAGGAGGCCCGCACCGGGCCCGACATACGATATCCACCGGGCGCCATGTTAGGGTCAGGCAGTCCGATTTGCGGAGCCGGTGGCTGTGTCAGGAGCGTCCAGGTCTCTCCGCTCCCCTGGCCAGGGGGGGAGGTGTTGGGCGATCCCCGGGGGGCCCTCAGGGGAGGCCTGGGGCTGCTGGGGTGGTGGCGTCGGGGACCCCCAGGGGGGGGGCGGAAAAGGAGTAGGCACTCACCACCCGCGGGAAGCCCGTCAGGAGCTGGAGAGTCCGGGCGCCGCGCTGGCGGTGCAGCTGGCAATGTCCCTCAGTCCTCGGTGGCCTGGCAGGCACCCGGCCGGGCGGGAGCGCCGGTGGGGTGAGGCTCCGGTTTGGTGGCCGCCATCTTGCGCATCAAGGCGCGCCCGCAGAAACCGGTCCCCGGAAGCTTGTCTCCTTTCTGGTGAAGAATTGGCTTGGTAGTTTGGTCTGCCCTGTTCCCATGATGCACTGGGCCAGGGACAGACTAATTTGCATATAGCCAGGTTCTGAGCTGGGATGGGGCAGTGAGCTAAATAACGGTGATGGATCAAGCCCTGATCTTTGGACTGGGTAAGAGTGGTCTGCTTAATTCAGACACTCTGTTCATCACCACCCCCTTTTCTGAATCGTTTTTGGCCACTATAGCAACATTTTTTGCCGTCGGCGGGTTGCGAGCAGTTATCCCTTGCAGCACCCGGACGTATCTCTGCACCATTCGAGCATCAAGACGACTCTACTTGGAGCGGTTCATCTGCCCGCTTTCACGCTGAGAAAAGGTGCACCATTTAAACATCGAAACGACTCTGCTTGGAGCGGTTTATCTGTCCGCTCTCACGCTGAGAAAAGGTGCAGTGCATTGACTGCAGTTAGTGGACTTTTAAGAATCACCAGAGCGGAGAAGCCTGACATTCTTTAAGAGACAGGGTATTATTGTCCTGAATATACAGACAAGCTCACATCAGGAGCAGTCGACGTCAATTCAAATAACTGCAATACACAGCTGCCTCCAAGTGCATCGTTCATTTACTACAGAGGCAGTACTACTACTATATATTTTAGATTTATAAATTGTTCGTGGGGAAAAACTATTCGCTAAAGGTGGCTAGATACTGGCCATTATTATACTAGAAGCTGGTATAAGTGATCAACAGAATATCTTTCTGATGAAAAATTGTGGCTCCTGAAGAAGGCGTTGTCTGCAACGCCGAAACGCGCGTCGAACTATAATCATTGCCACTGATTATTTTTTATTTATTATTTTTTGTCAATTTATATGTATTGAAGTACAGTGATGTTGTTTAATCTGTTCCTTGCTTTTAATTATTAAATGTATGTTTATGTTAGTATGACAGTTGATGTCTACTTTTTAATATGACTGTTATTAAATGAATCGAACTTATTTTATAAAAAACTTATTCTTGTGCTGGTTCCTTTGAATGTACCTTTCCCTGTTGACCTATAGCTGTTTATTGTGACCTATAGTTTTGTATTCATTTTGAGTTGCTATTCACACATAGTTTTTGTCCCTGCCTTAAGAACTATCTATTCTATTAGCAGGGGACCCTTGATATTCACAGTGTGACACTCTGTTCATCACCACCCCCTTTTCTGAATCATCCATGGTAGGTGGCAGTGTGATTTGAGATACAGTCATCTCTGTGGTGGGGGGTTGGTCTTGTGGCAGACATACAGGCACATGCATCAAAGGATTTTGCGATCGCAAACGGTGCGAATCGCAAAAAAAAGTCCGTTTGCGAGCGCAAAATCCTCATTTGGAATGCATGCAGGGTCAAGGCCCTCGCAATTTAAGAATTCGCAAATATTTGCGAATTCTCAAATTGCGATTGCATTTAAGGAATCACATTTTGCGATTCCTTAAATGCAATGCATGACACTTTAAAAAATTGCGAATTCGCAATTAGGAGGAGCAAATTACCATGAGGTTGGACCTCATGGTAATTTGCGAAAACTTTGAAAAATGCACTTTTGTGCATTTTTCAAAGTTTCATGTTGTGCACACACATGCCCTTAGGGCATGTGTGTGCACAACATATGTGCACAGATTGATTTCAGGGGTGCAACAGGGTGTCATTTGGACACCCCTGCACCCTTGAAATCGCATTCTTAATTTGCGATTCGCAAATTGAGAATGTCTTCCCATTCATTCCTATGGGCCTCCAGGCCCATAGGAATGAATGGAGAGGTATTCCTTAATTGCGACTCGCAATTTGCGAGTCGCAATTAAGGAATATTAAGAAATCGCAATTTATTTAGCGATTTCTTGATGCATTGCATTTTGCAATTCCTTAATTGCGATTCCTTATTTTTCGCAATTAAGGAATCGCAAAATGCAATATTGATGCATGTGCCTGATAGTTCCTCTTCTCCTCATACAGCAGTTGAGGTACTGAGGGTTCCTAACTGCTGGAGCAGAGCCCTTTGGCTAGCAGGAATAACATTTGGGAAACCCCGCAAAGTTGCAACTAATTATAAGCAATGGTGTGGGACAGCTGGACTAAGGTAAAGTTGCACTCAAAGACAATCAGGTTGCTGGTTTTGTAAAAAAGGGGGGTTTCCTTTCTGTGATCTTCAGTTAATTATTGACCATTTGGCACATAGCAGACATTATCAATCAATTTTTACCATGACATGTAGAAATATTAGGTACAAAAACTCTATAGATTCCTCATTTCACACAAATTTATTATTAGGAAATGACCTGGTTGAAATTTTACAATACACAATTAAAAACAATATAAAAACAATATACAATCAATTGCTCAAATTAATGATATTCCAACTCTACACATTTCTGACTTAAACTATGAGTCTTTGCTTGCATGTATTACACAAATTTAACATAAAACATAAAAATTAATACAATTTTATACAATTAATGCAGTTAAAAATCACATGGAGTCCTTATGTCGACGCGTTTCGGTGCTTGAGTTTGAGTCGAGTAAACACCTTCCTCAGGACTGAACTTTATTAAAAACCAGGTATCTTCTTTTTTATTGCTTGTTAATCATTATTTTCATGGAGTACTGGACCATCAAATTTACTTTCTAGGTCCTCTTCGTGGGTATAGTTCATCTATCTCAATCACTATGCTTCACTATTGGGGTTGCAATCATAACATCTGCATCACCTTTAAACTTGGTTCTGTAGTTATGCTACTTTCATGTATGTATATTTTGCGCTGGTTAAAATCATGGCGTTCCCTCCGAAACTTTAAGACCTTAATACTGCATGAGGCTTCGGCACTTCTGACTTTATCTTTACATCTCTTGGTGGATCTGGTAAGTTTTCGGTGATTTTTTCCTTTCTTTATCTCCCTCTTTTCCAGACCGGCTCTGCCTTGCAGTTTACAGAGGGTCCACCTATGTGCGCGTCTTCGTCTCGATGTCACGTCCTCTCGTGGTTCAATCAGCTGTCCTGTGACTGTCACTTTCCATTGAAGGTTTTGATGTTAAAAGAATCATGGCCTCTGAGTGGTTATGAAAGGTACAATTATGCTGTGGCAGTCTGAATGCCAAAGGACTGAAATGTGGTCAAATTAATAGAATGGACCTATTAATGATTATGTATATGGAAAATAGAAGATCCAGCATATAGTGGGCTTCAAACAGGTAGGATTTATTAAATGTACCCCATGCCCAGCCTTGTTGTGACCAAATTCCAAACCTGGGCACAGGGACTCTTAGCATTTGTCTCTACATTCTTGAATGGTACACATAACAATAATATGCCACATAAATAGCTTTTTTGCAATTTGATATAATTAAATGGATTACAATAAATATAAAATATACAAACAATACAAACAGTTGGATAAGTATTAGGTCTTCTTCAACAAATAGATAGGTATCTTTTTTACTCATTTTATTCTTTCTGAATCCCACATCAGATTATGCTAACTCAGTACCACCATCACACACTTCTCTGTCACCCTCTTTCTTTCCTCAACCGTGGATTCTTCACTCTGATGCACACACACACAAACACACGCGCACACACACACACACACATTCTATCATTAGTTTTCACAAAATTGTTAAACAATTATAGTCCTTGAATTGCTTAGTAAACAATGACTATTGTGCACAACCAAATGGTTAACTTACTTGTAAACAGTCCTCCAATCTCACCACACATTCTTTAGTAGTTTTCCTTCACTTTTGTTTAACTAGCTCTTTCTTGCTCCACGCCTCCTCAATAGGCACTTTCACCCACCCATTTTTGCAAACTCATCCATTGAGGAGTGTGTTTGGTATCCTATTTTCCTCCTTTAAATAGCTCAACAGTGCTCTACACGTGGTACCTATAGCATGTGGAGTTAATCTGTACCCAGTAACATTTGTGTACTTCCTCCTTGCAACTGAGTCTATTATCTTTTACTATCTGAATCTCTTCTATGATGGTCCTATTAAATATTCTGTCAACTCCATTAGTTAGTGATGATATAAGGCACATCTATTATATTTAATCACACATTTTACCAGGACTTCTTTAGAGCACAAATGAATTCCATTGACTGTAAATATAATCTTTGACAAACATCCTCTCTAAAATGTCCCCAATAAAACCTTTACAGCACTTTATAATAATCCACATTTGTAAAGCGCACAATCACCCGTTAGGGTCTCTAGGCGCTGGGGGCCGTCGGGAAGATTAAGCAAGCTATTGCCCAGAGTCACATGGTGCTGGGCTAACCTGCCGCCGGAGCGGGGGATCGAACCGTGATCCCCAGATTCCAGCGTCAGTCGCCCTGGCCGCGGCGCCACACCTCTCCCTTTATGAGGAAATATAGCTAACCTTGAAGACTGGTCTACCAAACAAAAAATAAACGGTAGGTGAAAAGCAGTTCTGTTATGTTAAATGTTATGTTAAAATGTATTTCTTGAGCGCACGTTCACCGGACGGTTTCTTGGCGCTAGTTCTCGCCCCACAAAGGTTCAACAATATCAAACTCTATCTCTTTCCATGATCTTTCTGGTGGAGAGGTGCACTGCCTTAGTGGGCCATGTCTTTTCAGAATTTTGTCATTGTTTCAACATTTCTCACAACCTCAGTTTGCCCTCTCTACTTTCTGGCCCAGCTACCAAATAAATCCACACATATTCACTGTTTGAGCTTAATAACACCTAATTCCCCTCATGCGCAAGTTTGATTAACTTTTTCCTGAATGTGGTGGGGCAACTAGTCAAGTTCCTTTAAACAGTAGACCTGTATTTCCTTCCAACTCCTCTTTGACCACACCATATGGTTCAACCCACTCCCCTCAACATTCTTCTTGTTAGACCAAGAGTCTTCTTTTCTCTCAAGTTTGCCAGGAAGATATCCTTTGACAATTACTCTTTCCAGTTTACTTCATTAACAGCACCACTGATAACAACATACACACACTTCTCATCCTCTTCCTCAATAACTCAGTCTATCCGACTGGACACCAGCCTGGATAAACAATTGGATGCACTCTTTTTATTCCTAGAATATACTCAAATTCAAATGTATATTCCTGTAAACCAACTGCCTTTTTCCTGATCTTTGCTGAGACTGTGTCCAAAACGTCTTCTTTTGGCGCCGTGGTTTATAGCCGGACCTTATTGTGGAGGGCTCGTTTTATTCAAAGTTCCTAAACTTATTTAAACCCAACTGACTTCCAAAACCTCTTTTCTAATAACTGAGTACTCAAGTTCCACACCCCACTTCATTCTCCACTATCTGCATCAAAATGGCTCCCAATTCTTACAGCTGGTACAAGTAACTACAACAAAACCTCCTCCCAGAACTAAAGTTTGATTAGCACAAATTCTTTTTCATATACTTTGGTCCACTGAAAATTTACATTGCCATGAAGTAATTTCCTTAAGGCACTTTTTTTGCTCAAACTCTCAATAAGCCTGCTGGGAAAATCTCTCATTCCCATGAATGACAAAGGTTTACTTTTTAATGGGTTCCACCTCATCAATTTTTCAGTTTTAAAGCAGACGATGGATTGCTGTTTCCGAAATACCTGATATCTGTCCTACAAAACCGACAGTTTTTAGCACACTGGCCGTCTCTACAACCATCCTGACACACTCGTTATGTTTCACATATGTGTTTCGATACACTAAAATTTAATTTTGTAAAAACATCACTCCAGACTGGTCCTCCAACATTGACGTCATGGACATTGGAAAGACTAATGTAAACGATACAGGCCTGAAAGGCACCCTCATAAATATGTATGCCCCTTTGGAGATATGAGCATGTGAGATATAGTGATTTTTCATGTTATTGAGTCTGGTGGTATGTAGAAGCAAGATCCAACATTGTGAAATACATGGCACCCATAATCGCTGGCATCCTCTCCAATATTTTGCACAATGGAAATTTGCCCACTGCTATCACCTTATTCAGTGATCTTAGGTCCACACAGAGATGGATTTCACCACTCGGTTTTCGGGCTATCACAATTTGAGCCAACCATTCAGTGGCCTCCAAAGACACATTCATACCTAAATTAACATAGATGCTTTAATTCAACACAGACTGGTCCCTTCACTCCAACAGGAAACATTGGCATTCTTGAAACTACTGCCATTTCTCCCTTTTCAAACCTATCTTGGGCATGTACCTTTTCAGCTCCCCCAACTCAGTTTTAAAATCTTCATGAACTGATTCCTCAAAAATTAGAACAAATCCCCATCCCTCCATTCCATTCCCAGTTCAGGGCGCTTCAACAGGGAGTGCCCCTGGGTTCAACTATTAGTCTGATTTTGTTCAAAATCTATATGGTCTCTTTGATCACACTTATTAAATCACATTAGGTGACCACGGTCAACTATGCCAATGACACTCAGCTTATTCTGTTGTTGGCATGCAATCAGCAATCTTCCGTCTTTCATGATTCCATGAGGGACATTATCCAGTGGGTCAGCCTAAATTCCCTAAATTTTAATGGGGATAATACTGAGCTGTTATGTTGCTTAGCCAATACAGTCCCTGTTGTACTTCCTGCTAATTTCTGGTCAGGACCTTTTGACGAGCCTGTTGTCCCTGTTAAGTCGGTCTAGAATTTAGAAGTCATTTTTGATGGAAAACTTAGTATAGAGAGCCATGTAAATAAAACCGCAGGCATTTGCATCGGGCTTCTGAGAAATTTGCGGAAGAATCTGCCAGTGATACCCTATTTCACCAGAGCTTTGGTAGTTTGCATGTTATTCTTAGTTGCCTGACCTACTGTAATGCTCTTTTGTTGGGTGCACCAGCGTGTTTATTACAAGGTCTGTTGAGGGTTCCAGTTGCAACAGTCAAACTTGCCCTGAACAGACCAAGGAGAGCTTCTGCTTCCTTGGCAACAATGGATTTACTTTGGCTACCGCTAAAGCTTAAACTTTTGTTTTAATCACTTTGCATTGCGTCCAAAGCCCTTCAGGGGCAGGGCCCTGCTCCCCAGTGAAAGAGGCTGAGAAGGTACATTTTTTAGTAGATCCCATCGGTCTTCGTCAGCTAATTTGTTATGTGTGACTAAGTTTAGGAAAGGCAGGCAAGGTTGATGGACCTTTATGGTCAGTGAGGCCAAGTTATAGATTTCACTTCCACTTTCATTAAGGTCCCTAACTGATCTGTTGCAGTTCAGAAAACCTCTTAAGAACTGGATATTTGCTAAGTAATAATGGCCCACATGCATCAATATCGGCTTTTGCGAGTTCTAAATTGCGAAAAATAACGATTCGCAATTTAGAATTCGCAAAAGTCTATGCATGAATATTTTAGCTTTTTTTTTGGAATTCGGTAAAAATCGCTATTTTTACCGATTTGCAAAAAAAATGCAAATTTTCAATTGCAAATTCACAATTCCCATTCATTCCTATGGGCCAAAATGCCCATAGGAATGAATGGGAATTGCGAATTCGCTATTTGAAATCGCAATTCATCAATGCATTTCAAGGGTGGAGAGGGGGGTGCAAATGACCCCCCCCCTGCACCCATGAAATGTACTTTTCAGTATAAGTTACATACACACATGTCCTAAGGACATGTGTGTCTGTAACTTAACAGTTTAAAAAATACATTTTTGTGCATTTTTTAACAATTTCGCAAATTACCACGAGGTTGAACTTCGTGGTAATTTGCACTTCCTATTTGAAAAATCGCACTTTTTTTTTTAAATGATGCATAGCATTTAAGAAATCGCACAATTGCGATTTCGTATGTGCTATCGCTATTTTAGAATTTGCAAAAAAATTGCATTTTCTAAAATAGCATGATGCATCCCAAACAGCACTTTTGCATTCGCAAACGGCCGATTTTAAGGAATCGCACCGTTTGCGAATCCAAAAATGCTTGATGCATGTGGGCCTATGAGTCTAGGCTTTGTTCTCAACCTTAAGATGCGCTCATTTTGATTTTTTTTTTCTCCCTGTCGGGGGCTTTTACCTCCTCTGTGCTCTTGTGAACTTAATCATTTTAGAGGTTAGCACCAGGGTTCCAGTTGGTGACAAAGCACTTTACAAATTCTATAAATAAATAAATAAATAAATACAACTATGTGAACTTGAACCTGGGGCATTAGGAGCATCATGAACTAAGTATACAGGCAAATATTTTTGATGGGGCCAATCAGTAATATGATCACCTTTTATTGAGATATATTTTCCCTAGAGGTATTCTGTCAGAATACTCCATAGTGCCTTGAAAGTAATCCTTCATCTTTATAGCCTGACCCACACATTCCTATGGTTTAATGTCCATCCTGAGCAGCTTATTTTACTTAGCAAGAGAAAACTGAAAACAGCTTCCAATATAATATTCAAATATGAACATTAATTAAACATTCTTTCCATTGATCATTACCCTGCCAGAAGGCCTACCATTCTTTTTTTGTCCTCATTCTAGTACATTCTCCTCACACACTTCCTTCACCTTTTTCAATTTTTTCCTGATACTACACTTCTACAATGCTTCATATAAAGTACCTTCTGCCACAATTATTGCACTTGTCTTTCACAGCTGAACATTCTCTGCTACTCACCTTATGCGCTACCAAACCCAACTGGAAATACTGTCTTTGAATGTACTTTCCTTTTCTCCACACTTCCGTGTGTCCTCTTTCCAATGGAATTCACTGCTATACTTTGCTACTGTCTCTTTTTTTTCATCCATATATTTCGTCATGTGTTCTACCTCTTTGGCATCAATAAGCACCTTTCTTAAGAACGGTTCATTGTTCATCCACAATCCTCCTTGGAACTTATCTCAATTAAAATTTAGTAAAAATGGGGGGCATATTATCAAGTCAGGCGAAATGAATATATCGCCGCTTTTGCAGCCATTTTTGGCCGCAAAGTGGCGATAATTTCATCGCCCTATTAGCAAGCTGACGCTAACATCAGTTAGCGACAGCTTTTAGGTGATAGCGAGCGGTTTGGGGCCCGCTTTGCATGTCAGCGATATTTACCGCTAATGACATGCAAAGTGGGCGTATCCAACCAGTTAGCGACTGAAAGCAGTCGCTAGCGTTTGTATCGCCTATTAAGAAGGCAGGCATAGCGATAAAAATATCACTGGCAGTCGCTAACGTCGCTATCGCCTATTAACAAGGCAGGCGTAGTGATAAGCTGAAAACTAACGCCTGCTCAGACCAGTTCTTAACCTGTATATCCAATGGGAGGTGGATATTCAGGTTAAGACCCTATTAGCGATAATGCCTGAATATCGCTGGATTCCCAACGATATTCACGCATTTTACCGCTATCGCCGGATATTTTATCGCATTGGAGATAAACGTTGCTAATAGCACGTTATCTCCGCGATAAAATCCGGCGATGCTGGGCGATAAAAAAAATGTCGCTGAGCTACTTTAGCGATAAATATGGCTCGTTGTTGATAATATGCCCTGTGATCTCTAATTCTCTCAACCTGTTTCCGAATTACCTGATACCTGTCCTACAAAATCGGCATTTGTCTCCTCACTGCCACTCACTATGCCAATTCTGACTCATTCATTATGTTTCACATATATGTTTCCACACACTAAAATGTAATTTTTTTAAAACTTCACTCCAGACTGGCACTCTAACATTGATGTCATGGCCATTTGAAACACTGATGTAGCTAATACAAGCCTGAAAGGCACCCTCTTATATATGTATGCCCCATTGGAGATATAAGCATTTGCGATCTAGTGATTTTTCACATTATTGAATCTAGTGGTATGTAGAAACAAGGTCCAACATTGTCAGAATACTTGACAACCATAATCGTTGGCATCATCTCTAATATTTCACATAATGGAAATGTGTCCACTGCTGCCATTTTATTCAGGGCTCTCCGTTCCACACATAAATGGATTTCACCACCGGGTTTTTTGGCTATCAATCAGAGTCCTTGTATTTGTAAAGCACGCTCACCCGTGAGGGTCTCAAGGCGCTGAGGGGAGGGGGTGCCGCTACTGCTCGTAGAGCCAGGTCTTGAGGAGTCTTCTGAAGGCAAGTGGGTCTTGGGTCTGCCGAAGGTGGGTAGATGTTCCAGGTCTGGGCGGCGAGGTAGGAGAAGGATCTGCCGCCGGAGGTTGTTCGTTGGATGCGGGGGACAGCGGCGAGGGTGATGCTGGAGGAGCGGAGCTGGCGGGTGGGGGTGTAGAAGCTGAGTCTGCTCTTCAGGTAGGTTGGTCCGGCGTTGTGGAGTGCTTTGTGTGTGTGGGTGAGGAGCTTGAAGGTGATCCTCTTGTCGACGGGGAGCCAGTGTAGGTCTCTCAGGTGGGGGGGTGTTGTGGCTGCGGCAGGGGACGTTGACGATCAGTCGGACGGAGGCCTTTTGGATGCGTTGTAGTCATCATAGGTGTTTGGCTGGGATGCCTGCATAGAGTGCGATGCCGTAGTCCAGTCTGCTGCTGACAAGGGCCTGTGTCACCGTTCTTCTTGTTTCGGTCGGGATCCACTTGTAGATCCTGCGGAGCATGCAGAGGAATTTGTAGCAGGAGGAGGAGACGGTGTTGACCTGTTTAGACATGGAGAGGGAGGAGTCAAGGATGAATCCTAGGTTGCGTGCATGGTGGGTGGGTGTCGGTGCTGTTCCCAGTGTGGTCGGACACCAGAAGTCGTCCCAGGCTGAGGGGGTGGGTCCGAGAAAGAGTACCTCCGTCTTGTCCGAGTTCAGCTTCAGACAGCTGTTCCTCATCCAGTCGGCAACGGCCTTCATTCCCTCGTGGAGGTTGGTTTTGCCGGTGTGTGGGTCCTTGGTGAGGGAGAGGATGAGCTGGGTGTCGTCGGTGTAGGAGATGATGTTGAGGTCGTGTTGGCGGGCCACTTGTGCGAGGGCGGCCATGTAGACGTTGAACAGCGTCGGGCTGAAGGATGAGCCCTGGGGGACACCGCAGATGATGTCGGTGGCCTCGGATTGGAAAGGCGGGAGGCGGACACTCTGGGTTCTGCCGGAGAGGAAGGACGTGGTCCAGTCAAGGGCATTCTCTTGGATTCTGGCTTCTAGGAGGTGTGTCTTTAGAGTGCGATGGCAGACCGCGTTGAAGGCGGCTGACCAGGAGGATGGGGGCTGCTGTTTCGCTGTTGTCTAGTTGGTGCCTGATGTCGTCTGTGGCGGCGATGAGGGCTGTCTCTGTGCTGTGGTTTTGTCTGAACCCAGACTGGGACGGGTCCAAGATGTTGTTGTCTTCCAGGTGGCGGGCCAGTTGAATGTTGATGATTTTCTCGATGACCTTCACCGGGAACGGGAGCAGGGAGAGGGGCCGGAAGTTCTTGAGGTCCTTGGGGTCTGCCTTGGGATTCTTGAGGAGGGCGTTGATTTCGGCTTGTTTCCAGCTTTCTGGGAATGTCACTGTTTCAACGGAGATGTTGATGACCTTCCGTAGTTGGGGTGCGTTGGCAGCGTCTGCTTTGTTGAATACGTAGTGTGGGCACAGGTCTGACGAAGATCCTGAGTGGATGGAGTTCATGACCTTGCGTGTCTTGTCGTAGTTGACGTTGGACCAGGAGGTCAGGCGGTTGGCGCTGTTGGTGTTCACAGGGGAGGTGGGGTTTGGTGTAGTCGGGGCGGTCATGGTGTTGAAGCTGTCATGGATGTCAGCGTTCTTGCGGTGGAAGAAGATGGCTAGTGAGTTGCACAGTTCTTGTGAGGGTGGTATGCCGTTGGCGTTGGCGCTGGGGTTGGAGAGTTCCTTTACGATGCTGAAGAGCTCTTTGCTGTTGTGTGCGTTGTTATCCAGGCGGTCTTTGAAGGAGGATCTCTTGGCTAATCTGATGAGGTGGTGATGTCTGTGGGTGCATCGTTGTGGGCTGTGTGGTTGTCCGGAGTGCGTTCATGGAGCCATATATTCTCCAGTTTCCGGCAGGAGCGTTTGGAGGTCTGCAGCTTGTCGGTGAACCAGGTGGCTCTCTTGCTGGCGTGGTTGTTGGAGGATTTCTTGAGTGGGGCGAGGGTGTTGGTGCAGTCGTTGATCCACTTTCTGAGGTTGCGGGCTGCGGTGTCTGGGTTGGTGGGGTCGGTGGGCGGGTTTTAGGCGAGGGTGGTGATCAGCTTGTCTTCGGTGACTTTGCTCCAGCAGCGACGAAGCAGCTGTTGGGTGCTGTGGTGCATGGTTGGTTTGTTGAAGGTGAAATGGATGCAGTGGTGGTCGGTCCAGTGGAGTTTGGTGGTGTGGTCGAAGGCAACGCGGGTGCCTGTGGAGAAGATGGGGTCCAGCATGTGGCCAGCGGTGTGGGTGGGTGCGGTGACGAGTTGTCTGAGGCCGAGGTTGGCGAGGTTGTCGATCAGGGTGGCGGAGTTGGCATTGTTGTTGTTCTCGAGGTGGAAATTCAGGTCCCGAGGAGGATGTAGTCTGTGGACGCGAGTGCGTGGGTGCTGGCGAGGTCGGCAATGGAGTCGCTGAATTGAGCTTGGGGTCCGGGTGGTCTGTAGATGAGTGTTCCTCTGAGGGTGGTGTTGGGGTTGGTGTGGATCCGGAAGTGCAGGTGCTCGGCAGTGTTGAGGGAGTCGTCTGCATGGGTGGCGACCTTGAGGGTGGACTTGTGGACGATGGCTATTCCTAATCCGATTCCGGTGACACGTTCTCTGCAGGTGATCTTGTAGCCGTCCGGGATGGCTATGGCGATGTCGGGTGCCGAGGAGTCATTCCACCAGGTCTCGGTCAGGAAGCCCACGTCTGGGGCGGAGGTGTCGAGCAGATCCCAGAGCTCGACGGCGTGTTTGCGTGCGGAGCGGGAGTTGAGGAGTATGCAGCGGAGGTGGTTGGGTCCAGTCCTTGGAGGTTTTGGTGGTTCTGTCGCAGGTGAAGCTGCAGGTGTGGCAGGAGAAAGGTCTGTGAGTCCGTTTCGGGGCAGCTTGGAAGCAGGTGTGGTTTCGCCCGGCGTTGAGTGCGTAGAGGGTGCCGGCGTCGTAGTGGAGTCTGGTGTTGTGGCGTTCGCGGGGTCCTGGGTGCGGTCCAGGCGCGGATGGGTGCAGACGGGCTTGCCTTTGGTGCGCCCGCTGTGCGCGGCTGCTGCGCGCGCCCGCTGCACGCCCGCTGCGAGGCCTCCATAAGAGGGGGATAGGGAGGGAGGAGCAGCTGGGAGGCGGGAGCGTGGTGGCCTATTGGGAGCAGGGGGGCGGGGCTGCAGGGACTCAGCGGCAGGAAAGGATCGGGAGGTGGCGGGAACCAGGCGGCGGCAGGAAGCAGGACACGGGGCACCTTGCGGCTGTGTGGTGGCGTGGGGAGCGACCTGCCTGTGATCACAATTTGAGGGAACTATTCAGTGGCCTCCACATACAGCTTCCCACCTAAATTAACACAGCTGCTGTAATTCAACACAGACTGGTCCCTTCACTCCAACAGGTACCATTAGCAATCTTGAAACTAATAGTATTTATCCCTTTTCAAACCTATCTTGGGCTGTACCTTTTCAGGTACCCCAACTCAGTTTTAAAATCTACCTGAACTAATTCCTCAAAAATTAGAACAAATCTCCTCCATCATGTGAATTTTGTGAACTTAAAGTATGGGGCATTAGGAGCATTGGTATCTAAGTATACTGCCAAATTCTTTTGATGGCGCCAATCACCATTTTCTTGACATATATCTTCCTAAAGTTATTTTGTCAGAATACTCCATAGTACCTTGAAAGTAATCC